>NW_009259308.1:1612987-1628994 GCF_000687185.1 Egretta garzetta
GGGGTGCTGGTGTTTTGGGTGTAGCGACTAGGAGCTCCACAGCCGTTGCCGGGGTACCCGGACCAAGCGAGCTCCGCTCCCTGACTGGATCCTGCCAGCCCAGCGCGTCGGGGAAGGTCACCGGGGGCAGAACTTCATCTCGGTGCTGGAGCTCAGCTTTAATTGCTCCTTGGAAGCTAATGTATTTGCGACAGAGGACACGGGGTTTGCAAAGCTTCTTAGCCTGTTTGAAGGTGTCGCTACAAAACCGATTTCCTCCTCCAGTGTGCGCGAGATTTCCATGGCAAAACAAATCTGCAGAATGAGCAAACCCCCTTGGAAACAAGGCTTCTTTTCTGTGCGTCCCAAAGACTGCCTGTAATTGGCTGAGTTATACAAATGGGCAAAAATGGCTCGGTAAAGCAGCCGGTGCCTCGGTATCACAGGCGTGCTGTGTGGCATGCTTGCAACTCGGAAAACTCTATTTTATAATTCACCTCTGTGGTCTGAGCCTTGATGTGGCTAAAGGAGAATTCACAGCTTGGCTTCCTCCCAAGAAGGAAAAGGAAAAAAAAAAGCCATTAGTGAGGGAAAACAAGCCAGAAAGAAATTAGTATGTTTCGAAGGTGAAATCTAAATAGGTGAGTCTATAGTTGTTTAACTTCTGAGAGAACCTGTTCCTACTCCTGTGGAATTCAGATGGTTTTGCAGGTTACTGCAGAGGAAGTAGGCCTAGGACCATGGACATTCAGCACTGATGGTGGGAAGGTAGGCATGGAAATGTTCTTCTGAAAGAAGAGCAGGGCTACAGTATTCAGGAAGGGAAAATACCTTTGGAGTAGAGTTCAGTAAGTGCTGTGTATGCTTCCCCGCTTGCTATTTGTAAGCAAGAACAGTCTGATAAGAAAGTCGCAACAGGAAGTACTGAGCATTGTATTGTCATAATACAGTCATTTTTTAACTTCATTTTTCACAAGTGTGTTACTCAGATAAGAAAGTTATTCAGCTTGAAGGGGGAGGGCAAATTAGCTGTAATCGACTTGTAGTTCTGAAGAATTATTCTGACTAGAATTTTTGCTATTTTAGCTGTTCCCCGTCATCAGTGTGTTTACTTTCTTTTATCTCATTTGGATATGTGAATTTTGTTAGTGATAGTGTGTGTTGTGTTACCACATTTGCAGGAATCTTGAGTAATCGCTCTAGTTTTTTATTGGGAAACGAGGTTTGAATTCAGATTTCTTTTCCCTGTTAGATCATGTAATGTTAAAGACTTAACAAAAGGAAAGCGCAGCATTTCCAAATTCAGCATATATGTTATGGGTTTCCTTTTCGGTTAGGTTACTGTAATAGTTATTCTCTTGACTTTGTTGTCTCTGCCAGTAACTGGTTATTTACTAGCCCACGGGTATATTTTTCAGAGGTATAGCTGTCCTAAACCTCTCTCCTTGGAATCTCAAGGATTCTTCAGAGTTTCAGCATTTATAAATGACAAAGGCAAATTCTTCTCAAAAGTTTTGGCCTCTTAACTTGTGGCATCAGTCTGATTCTTTAGAAGAGGTGAGTCAAGCCCATGGTTGACAGCTGACGTTAGGCTCTGAATAGTTTTGCAGCTACCTCGGATTTCTCTTTGAGGTAATGAGTATCCTTTCAGATGACTGGTTCTTAGAGTTAGACTGACTGCTGGAAGCCCAAGGTACCAGACAGAATGCTTGAGTGGTAGTGTGAATACGGCTCTGTAAAAGGTTTTGATAAGCCCATAGGCATTTTGGGGCCTATTCCTCTTAAGCACTCTCACTTCTACCTGTGGTGTCTGTCTGCGTGCATGTGTGAGAACGATCATAAGTTCATCTTCAAAACCAAGCTTCATAGCGGTTCCTTAAGTTTAGTCTCCATTGGGATAGCTCTAAGCTGGCTAATGCAAAGGAATTACATTAAGTTTTTCCTTAAAATGAGTTAAATATGAAGGATCTGTCAAGATCAATGACACTGACTTTATCGAGGCCTCTCTCTAGCAGGGGACTTACAAATGAGAAAAAAAGAAAGTTCTTTCCCAACAGGAAGGTTGCCACTGAAGCTAAGGAGACAAATTAGTCGTTATTTCCTTTTCTCATTACAGCTGATTTTTGAGGTTGTGGGATCTTTATTTTTTAACCAAAGTAGTATTTTCTTTCATGTAACTGCAATATTAAGGGCTGTCATGTGACTGTTGAAATCAGTGGTAAAATTCTTTTTGATTTCATTGCAGAATCAGGCTCTTAGCAGTGATTGCACCATAAGTAATTTCCTATAGTAGAGAACTGTAGTTCAGTTGTTAGTTTGCAAAACACTGAGGTCCAAAAGGATGAGGACGTTGTCTTTAAAGAAAGCTTGTATCACTATTTTAAGAAACATCATTTAGAGCAGGTATTTGAAGTGCCAGATTTTATTACCTTCAACTCAAATTTAGCTAGCTTACTTTTTTATATCTGCCTATTTAGATCCTCTCTAGGAAGATCTACTTTCCTCTGATTTCTTTTGCCAGTAGTGGGTGCAAACAAAACTCAAGTCTATAATTGGTATTCCTAGTTACTGCTGTGGTCATGTCAGGGTTTTTACTAAAAAGAATTCCATTTGTTTATTTTCCCAAGTGGGAAAAAGTGTGAGGAGGTGCACAAGAAGCTGGGAGGGAGCATAACCAGGACAGCAGACCCAAACTGGCCAAAGAGGTATTCTGTGCCATATGACATCATGCTCAGTATACAAACTGGGGGGAATTGGCCGGGAGGCAGTGATTGCTGCTTGGGGATGGGATGGGCATTGTTTGGCGAGTGGTGAGCGGTTGCATCACTTGTTTTTCCTGGGTTTTGTTCCTTTCTCTCTCTCTCATTGTTTCCCTATTATTATTATTATTATTATTACTACTACTACTACTACTACTACTATTAAAATTATGCTGGCGTTCTTATCTCAAACCCATGAATTTTCTTATGTTTGCTCTTACGATTCTCTCCCCCATCCCACTGCGGGGTGGGAGGGTGAGCGAGCAGCTGGGTGGTGCTTAGTTGCTGGCTAGGGTTAAACCACGACAGTGACATTCATATTAAAGCTAAAACTCGATTTAACACTTTATTCACATTTGAATATACTCAGAAGTGTTAGAAGTAGGTGAAACTCAGATTGGGATAGTTTAAACCTTTCTTCCTCTGACATAAATTTGGTCTACTTTATCTAGGCTTTGCAGTGCATGTTCATGATGGGTTGACCCTGGCTGGACACCAGATGCCCACCAAAGCTGCTCTATCACTCTCCTCTTCAACAGCGCAGGGGAGAGAAAAATACATTGAAAGGCTCGTGGGTCAAGATAAGGACAGGGAGAGATCATTTTGCCAGTTGCCATCATGGACAAAACTGACTCAACTTAGTGAAATTAGTTTAATTTATTACCAATCAAATCAGAGCAGGAGAGGATAACCCACCTCCTCCCCCCGAATCTTAAAATACTTTCCCCCCACCCCTCCCTTCTTCCTGGGCTTAACTTTACTCCCAAATTCTCTACCTCCTCCCCATCCCAAGCAGCATAGGGGGACAGGAATGAGGGTTGGGATCAGTTCATCACACATCTCTGCCATTCCTTCCTCCTCAAGGGGAGGACTCCACGCACTTTTCCCCTGCTCCAGCATAGGGTCCCTCTCACAGGAGACAGTCCATGAACTTCTCCAGTGTTAGTCCTTCCCATGGGCTACAGTTCTTCGTGAACTGCTCTAGCGTGGGTCCATCCTTTCCACGGGGTGCAGTCCTTCAGGAACAGACCGCTCTAGCATGGGTCCCCTGCAGGGTCACAAGTTCTGCCAGCAAACCTGCTCCAGCGTGGGCTTCTCTCCACACAGGTCCGCAGGTCTTGCTGGGAGCCTGCTCCAGTGCAGGCTTCCTGAGGGGTCACAGTCTCCTTCGGGCATCCACCCACTCCAGCGTGGGGTCTTCCATGGGCTGCAGGTGGAGATCTGCTCCACAGTGGATCTCCATGGGCTGCAGGGGACAGCCTGCCTCACCATGGTCTTCACCACAGGCTGCAGGGGGCACCTCGCTTCCTGCCCCTCCTTCTGCACTGACCTGGGTGGCTGCAGGGCTGTTTTCTCTCACATCCTCTCACTTCTCTCTCTCCAGCTACTGTTCCACAGCAGCTTTTTTTTCCTTCTTAAATATGTTATTTCAGAGGTGCTACCGTCATTGCTGATTGTCTTTGCCTTGGCCAGTGGCAGACACAGGGAAAGCTTCTAGCAGCTTCTCAAAGAAGCCACCCCTGTAGCCCCCCCACTACCAAAACCTGGCCACGCAAACCCAATACAATGTTTTAGGTGGGATGAATCATTTACTCTTTGAGCACATCTGCTGAACCTAGGCACAGAACTTCAGCAATGTCTGATTTTGCTAACATCCTAGTTTTAGATAAAACAATTCACAGTGGAATAAATTTTGGGGGCTGCGGAGAAAAACAGAGAGGGAATTTTAAAAGCAGGACTTTGTAGTATGTTTTGTGTTGTTTATTACTGCAGATAGGTCTCTCCCTTCCAACCCAAAGCATTTTATCATCTGTATAATGCTTTTGTATTTGTAGCAAGCACCTGTTGTCCCAAGTTGTTTAGAAGACTAAAATTCTTATACTAGCCCTCTAATTTGCCTAGGTAGTAATTACATGAAGGAGAAGGTGGTGTCTTGACTTTAAATTGTGATGAGATTCTGAACAGTAGGTAATTAAATTGGATTTGATTATATGTTCCATTTTTTTCCGTTAAAAAAGTAAATTCTGTGAGTACCAGAACTCAGGAAGCCAGCCACAAGACATGCTCATGTCTTGTGAATGATTGACTTTGTTGTCAAAGTCAATCAAGTTTGGGGGGACATTTAGACAGTAACTTCCCCTCCCTCCATCTTTGATTCTCTGCAATCTAATGTGGTGTTTGCTTCACTTTTCATGCCTCAAGGCATGCACAGGATAGTCTTTCTCTGCCTTCTGCTGATTTTCACAAAATGTAAAATTATCTTAACATATATCCACTCTTCTAGCAGATTTAATGGAAGTTGATGATGGTGTCATAACATACTGGAAAGTATAAACAAAACACACACAGAAGGTTTATGCAATCACATTGCAGACTTATTGAAAAGTGGGTTTAATAAACACAATACTTGCAAAAGCGTGACTTGTTGAAAAAAAATGAAGATACTGCAGTACATGCTTTGGTTGAGGTGAAAGTGACAAAGCAATTTTAGCCATTTATGTGGCTGCTGTTTCTCTCTTGACTTCATAAACATAAAATGAATGCAGTAGGGGACACATACAAGACCATCACAATTTGTTTGTGTGAGCTAGCTTTCTAATATCTCAAAGTATGAGGAACGTTTCTTCCCAGAGCAGAATTGGGCTCTAAATCAGGTGTTTAATGTGGAGATGTGTCTGCATACTCTGAGCTGTACGATGTATTTATTGCTTGTAGTCAGGAAGTTCATGATCGTGTTGAATGTTCCTATAATGAGTTTGTTTTCTTGGAATAGGTAAGAAATAAAGTATGTATCATAATTCACTGAACAATCGGTATAGTATCAAGAAAGAATTAGAAAAGCAGCATGAATTTGTTTCATTTTACCGTTTTGTCATTACAAGATTTTAACTCAAATTACCTCTAAAGAAGTCAATAAAAAGTTGTGCCCCAAAACTTTAGGAGGCACTGGACTGATAATCCTAACTTTTTATTATGTATATTAAATTGCAATATTAGAGAAAAAATAAAGATCCCTTTAGACATGTGTGAGTGAAGAAAAATGTTTACAATAGCTTTCTAGATAAATTACAGTCAATTTTGTAAACATGCATTTCAAAACTGTTAAAATACACATTTTCATAATCTGTACTTTGAAGACTTTAAATGCACATTATTGACTGCAATAGGATACAATATAAATATGTATCTAGACAGTGTTAAAGACTATTATATATATTATTTTTATTGGACTATGGTGACTATCTCTATTAACAGGTATTTTAAAAAAAATTATTTACCCAATAGAAAAGAGACTTTCTGAACAGCAGTGTGGTTTATTGGCTATTATGGTAAAACCCTGATTACAAAGATAACTGGACATTCTTAGTTTTTTATGCAGCTGTGGTATTTCAGAAGTGTCTGTACTTTGGTACTTCGGTGATGGTGATACCTTCATGGGGTTCCTACTTTGTACTGGTCTCAGAAATGGTTTAAACATCTTTTCCTCATTTGGATTATCATAGAGACTTTTATGGCATGACTTGGGTTTATAAAGCTAGGCATATTCTGTACTTTGTCTGTACTTTGGTACTTTGGTGATAATGATACTTTCATGGGATTCCTGAATTGTGCTGATCTCAGAAACAGTTTAAACATCTTTTCCTCATTTGGATTATCATGGAGACTTTTATGAGTTGACTTTTATGAGGCTCTGGAATGGGCTGCCCAGGGAGGTGGTAGAGTCCTCATCCCTGGATGTATTTAAAAGAAAGATAGATGAGGTACTTAGGGACATGGTTTAGTGGTGGGATGGCAGGGTTAGGTTAAAGGTTGGACTCGATGATCTCAAAGGTCTTTTCCAACCAAAGTGATTCTATGATTCTATGATTCTATGATTCTATGACTTGGATTTACAAAGCTAGGCATATTCTAAGTTTTTGCAAGAGGTCTTCAACAGATTATTTATGAGATGCAAACAATATCTCAGTTAAATTTACCAAGATCTCCTTTGATACACCAATAAGTGCTTACTTCATTAATATAAAAGTAGCTGAGTTGAATTCAGTGTATCATCTTAAAATATGAAAAGTACACTGCATACCAGAAACCGTTAGGTCAGTAAGTGAATAGGCAATAAAACCAGTAGGATTTAGTCAATACAGATTGCTCATCTAGTGGTCTAGTACTTCTTTGTATTTCTTGAACCAAATTAATTACTACAGTTTCCAGTCCAATTAAGATTCTAGAGCATGTAAAACCATCCAGGCTCTGATTTATCATCCTTTCGAGCTTGACTATTGTACTTCTTTCAGCTTATTGACTTAAGCTGAGCCATTCTTGGGAGTAAGGTATTGCTCAGCCATGAACAAGGGTGATGCTATCAGAACATCTTTAAGAAGATTAACTTAACTGTTATGCATAGCTATACACTGTTCAGTTGGTAATTTATTGCCAAGTGGTATGACTGTCACTGAACATTACCCAAAAAGAAAAAGTTTAATAAGCTAGGCTTCTCTATGACTAAATAAACTTTGTTTACTTTGCAGGATAGTAATACGTAGTTGAGGGGAAATTCTCTCTGCTACCATACAATTTAACCATGATGTTAACAATTAACTCTAACCTTTGCATGGTCTTCTGTTAGATGGATTGGAGCAGTTTCTACATGATACAAATTTCAGGAAAGTGTGGGTGTGTAATGGAGCTGTCGTGCAGGAGGAGATAAAGCTCAAACCCACTGCTTTTAGTGGAACTCCTTGTGTTTTCAAAACAAGGCTTTACAAATGCATATGGAATTTTTAAAGCCTTTAGTGTTCTTATTTCCCTGGGCTATATGCTCTGAAAAAGGAGACATTGCACAGAAACATGAAGCATGAATGTTGCAGAGTTAGAATTGGTACACTTACCATACCTTGGTAGTTTTTTCAGAATTAGTGAATCCTTCTGTTTAGGAATACATTAATACTTCTCTGCATCAGGGCACCAAGAGCACGAGTAGGTCATCACTGCCCTGACCAGTCTCACCTGGCGCTTCTACCCATGTCCTCAGACCAAGGGTTCCGTTTAAGCTCAGGCTGGTGCCTTTGGTTCCTGCCTGAGCTGAATCCTAGGGGTCCCTGTCTCTAGTCCTGTTTCTGAAGTGCTATGTGGAATCCCTGAGTCGTTACTGGCCTGTTACCATCTCTTGCCCGATGATCACTGAAGTGTCAGTAGGACCTGTTGCTGTCACTGCTTTGCGTGCCTGCTTCTGGTGCTTTGGGTGTGAGGTCATTGTACAGTCTGTGTTCCGGGCGTCCTGGTGTCCAGACTTGCCTTCCCTTAGGGAGAAGTCCTGCTCTTGCCGTTCCTTGATGCTCTGTAATCTGTCTCCACATAATTTTGTCTTCTCAATATGACTGTTAAACACTAAAAGCTGATCCTTTTTGGATTAATCGGCATTTTGTGCATTTCCCCCAAACCAGTTGTTTTCACAACTCAACTTAATAAAAAGAAATTAAAGAAACCTCTTTATATCAAATGCAGAGACACTAGTGGTTGTGTGAAAGTGAGACTTGGCACTTTTCTCATACCTATTTGACATGTTTATTCTCTGGTGTGCTGGCAGTTAAATATCCTCAGGTGTTCCATCTCTTTCCAAGCTTCTCTCACTTTCAAAATAAGGTACAGTCTTAAATGTAAAATAAAAACAAAATGAAATCTGGCCCTGCCTGTATTTCTCTCATGCATATACATGTGGTATACTTGGTTACATATTTTTAGAAGCCTAGTGGAAATCTCAAAGACAGGAGAGGAGATTCATTCAGTCAGGAAGCAGACAAATAGACAGTACCTTGAACTTCTCTGGCTGCAGCTGCATAAATAACTGATATGTTTGTGTTTCGGTGGGCAGTCCTGACAAATGAAAAAAAGTTCCAGCTTTTTAATTCTTTCTTCCTTTTTTAGTCCAAGATGACTTACTGAATTCAGCCCCAAAACACTCAAGGTTTTATGTATCAAGCATTTACAAACCCTTCCGCACTCCTATCCCCCCAAGCCTTAGCTCAGCTGTGCTCCCAGCCTTTCATGGAAAAAGAACAAGTCTTAGGCTTTAGAGTTACTTAGGTTGTGTTTGCAGGCTTGGGGTTTTTGGTCTTTTGCCTGGAAAAAGAACAAGTCTTAGGCTTTAGAGAGTTACTTAGGTTGCTGTGTTTGCAGGCTTGGGGTTTTTGGTCTTTTGCTTTTTAAAATACCTATAGCATTAGGCTATCTTGCTCTTTTAAAAACAGTATTGCAAGAGATGAAAGAAATAAGGGCCTAAACATATTTGCATGCTGAAGGTCGTCATTATGCCACAAAATGTATTTCTGGCCCTAGTAGTAAATTTCAGGCCTTGTTAATCAGAACTTCTGTGGAAGCCAAGGCTTTCAAGCATATTCCAGGACTTGCTCAGGTCCCTTGCTATGGTTGGACTGTTGCCTGCTGTCTACCGTCTAGAACTTGTGATAGGTTTGGACTGGAAGAGTGTGCTTCTATACTTGGGAAAGAAGATAGGTATTTACAGACAAATGGAGTTATTTCTTACCAGAATCAAGTACAGATTAAAAATAAGTTGGTTTTTTTTTACCAACCTCTGCAGGCCTTTGGCATTTAGGAGAAATTCTTAAAGATGCCCCTGCAAAGTGGTAGATACAGTTATAGTGCTGTTTGGTTTTCCCATGTGGCTTCACTTTGGCATGTTGTTTTTCATAATCTGTCATTGAAATAATAAAATACAGTATCAACATAACTGTTTTCACACTTAAAATTCCTGGGCTAGAGTGTCATCTCAACTCTGTTGTAGAAAATTTTTCCGAGTTTCTCAGTATGTACACCAGTGAAGCTGAGACAGTTTTCATAATTATTTGGTTCATTAGAGGTGAGGGAAAGGACAGGAAATCAAGAAAAAGTTGGGTGTCCTAAACTGCAGTTGGGCTGTAATAAGAGAATTTAGCATCTGTGCTAAGCTGAGAATCTTGTTTGTGGGCAAAGAGCAGGAAGTCCAGTGCTTGTACCTGTTTCTTAAACCAGGAGATAATCTGTTAAAATATGCAGTTTAATGTGTTCTTCTGATGTGATAAGGGTGGTAACATGTTTCTGCCTTAGGAGCATGTGTCGCCAGAAAGAGGAGCTCTGACACATAAGTGGGCCAGGATTCTGCTTAATTATGTCTTCTGCACAGCTGATAATATATAGAAGAAAGTAAGTATCTTTTTCAGGTTAACAGGTTCCTGCTGGGCCAATTGCATGCAGAGCATCTAGACTTTTACAAGCTGATATGCCATGAAATCTGGTAGCTGAATTAGTGTCCTTCATAATCAATGTACTTTGAAATAAATGAAGATGATGAATAATTGCTCTGGTACTTATTATTTAAGATTATTTGTACTGGATGTTACAGTAAAACTAATTGGTTTTTTTCATCACTTATATTTTTCTACAAGAGTTAGAATTTCTTGGACGTGATCAGGTTGCTAAAAAACAGCTGACTAACAGTGTAGCAAAATACAGTATTTATTTTTAGATTTTTTTTCCCCCCCAGCAGAATGATAAATAGTTCCTATGCTGTTGCTTTGCTCTATCTGACAAAAGGCAATGAGCTGTATCTGTGAATACCCCTTTTTGTTGGTTTCAGTACAATGCAATATCTGTGCTAGCATCTAGACAACTGCTATAAACAGGAAAATGATAATAAGCGCTATGTGCCTGTGACCAATACTCTTGAACTCTTGTAATATTTACCCCCATAAGTAATTTAAAGGTTTGAGTGGGATTTGTGAGATAACAAAGTGCTTAGATAAATATATATGTATGTATTTAGGAAAATGTGTATATAATATGTACATACATATATATTTCCTTGTTAGCATTTTTTTCTGGCATCTGTCCAGGACCCTACTATACCTAGACAAAACATCAATAACAGAATTCTTATAGCCATGAATACACAATTTCATTTGGAAAGCAAGTAACATAAAAGGTGCATAGATTGTATTCCTATTTATGTAGTTCATGCTGAGTACACCCTTGCTAATTTATGCTGATGGGGTCTTTACAAATTACTGAGTGTTTTGGCAGGAGGAATGTAACACTAGTCCAGCATCTTGCCACAAGCTTGAGGCTAGCCACCATTTTGGGACTCCAGTCCTCCAGTCTGAGGGTGAACGTCCATCTCAGCAGCTGTCTTGAAGCTTATTTTGCAATTGTAGAGAAAATAATAAAAAGAGCTCAGCTACTGGAAACTGCTGGCTTTTTCTTCTGATCCCTTTGTAATGAAAAGTTTCCCTTTCAACCGAGGGAATCAAAAAATCTGTAGGTAGTGAATGAGTGGTTTGGGATACTGAAAAACAAAACAGGAAGAGAAATCAATGAAAGTTGAAGAAAACAAAACCAATCCCAAACCAAGTGAATCTGTAACTGGGGATGGTAAACAAATAAACAAATAAACCCACTGGAATTCCAAGCCATAAGCTATCAATGAAGTTGTATAGTACACCTGGAAATGTGGATTTGCAAGCAGAAGGAAATAAACCCACCAGCTGCCAAGAGCTCTTTTCCAAGACTTTTCCCTGTTACGTGTGCTGTAACCACTGCCAGAAAAAGATACATGAGAAAACCTATGAGTGTTGTTTATTTATGCTCTATCTCACTCAAAGTGTAAGGGAAATATGGTAAGAAAGGACAACACAGTAAAGGAGCAATCTGGGGAAGTGTTTCTTTTCTCCCTGCAGAATGACTTCCATTCACTGGTGCTAGCAACTGCTCATAACATAGCTGTATTTGCAAGTCAGGATGGGAACTTATGTCCATGCAAGTATCAAAGTGGAGTTAATACCTTCTCTCTGGCAGTGTTAGAACATCCTAGCACTTGGTATAATGTCAAGGTATAAACATGAGTGTTAGGAAACCTCAGAGGACTCAGTGAACAATCTAAGGTGATTCTGGAATTGACCTAGGATAAGGACTTACAGACGTTCTGGAGACAGTTTGTAATCTCTCCTGCCTTTCTTGTTTATCTTGCAACGCATGTAAGCACATGGGTTGAGAAGAATCAGAGAGACACCGTTTTGCACATCAGTAATCCATGACATCTCTGGTAATAGTAGCATTTTTCTGCTTCTGGTACACTGAGCTGGACCTGCCAGCTATTTGGGAGGTTAATAGCATGCACCTGATTCAAAGCAAACCAACTTTTGAATGGCCACACCTGATCTGTGTAAAAAAAATCCTTGATGTTTGGAGATAATAGTAAAAAACTAAAAAAAAAAAAAAAGAAAAAATTAAAGCATTATGAATAAAGTCTCTATGGCTGACTCTGTACTAGTAAAGTAAATATGCAGGGGTGCAGGCTCAAGTGCTGGCATGCAATTGTCTGTACCATTTAGCTTTTAGCACCTTCAGTAGAAAAGTTCTATGATTCTATCATTCACCAGTGAATTATTCTATGAGGAATTAAGGGATATCTCTAGGTCAGCTGCCCTTGTCCTTATGGGTGATTTTAACTTCCCAGATGTCAACTGGGAACATCACATAGCAGACACAAACAGGTCCAGGAAATTCCTGAAGCACGTTGGAGATAACTTCTTGGTACAGGTAATAAGGGAGCTGACTAGGAAAGGTGCCTCCTAGATTTGTTGTTTGTAAACAGAGTCGGGCTCATGGGCCAAGTGGTGATTGGTGGCTGTCTTGGTCACAGTGACCACGAAGCATTCAGTTTCCAATAGTTGGCGACAGGAGAAAAACTGCCAGCAAAACCTTGGCCCTGGACATGGGAAGAGCAGACTTGGGGCTGCTGGAGGAGCTAGTTAGTAAGGTGCCCTGGCAATCTGCTTTTGAAGGTATTGAGGTCTGTGGATGCTGGTTAGTTTTAAGACCATCTCTTAAGAGTGCAGGAGCAGGCAATTCCAAAGTGTGGGAAGTCAGGCAAGAGGGGCAGAAGGCTGTCTTGGCTGAGCAGGGGTCTTCTAGAACTTAGGTGGAAAAGGAGAGTGTACGGACATTGGAAGCAAGGACAGGTGACACAGGAAGACTACAGAGATGCTGTTCACTGTAGGGAGGAAATTTGTGCAGCCAAAGCTTGATTAGTGTTCAAGCTGGCCAGCACTGTAAGGACAACACAAGGACTTTTTTAAGTATGTCAACAGCAAAAGAAGGATCAGAGATGACACTGGGCCATGAGGTTGGTCACCTCACAAATAAGGACGTAGACAAAGCAGAGACGTTTAATGCTGCCTTTGCCTCTGTCTTCAACACCAATGATGGGCCCTGGGACACTCGGAGCCCTCTGTTTGAAGACTATGACTGGGGGGATGATAAACTCCCAGCTGACCCTGAATTTGTTTGAGACTTGCTGCTCCAGGCTCTAGGGTACAATGGGATTCATGCCAGGGTACTGAAAGAGCTGGATGATGTTATTGGGGGACCTCTCTCCATTATTTTTCAACAATCTGGGGAGTCTAGAGAGATCCTAGTCAACTGGAAGCTGGCAAATGTTGTCCCAGTTTTCAAGAACAGGAAGAAGGAAGACCCTGGTAATTACAAGCCTGTCAGTCTCACTTCAGTGCCTGGTAAAATTATGGAGAAGGTTATTCTGAGAGTTATTGAAAAACACTTGAGAGACAATGCAGTCATTGGTCATAGCCAGCATGGGTTCTCAAGGGGAAAGTCCTGTCTAACAAACTTAATTTTCTTTTATGACAAGGTCACCCATCCAGTTGACCAAGGGAAGCCAGTAGATGTGGGTTTTTTATTTTAGCAAAGCTTCCGATACTGTTTCTCACAGTATTGTTCTAGACAGAATGTCCAGCACATAGCTAGAGAAGCCCATAATACATTGGGTGAACAATTGGCTGACAGCTTGGGCTACCTCAAGTACTGTGTGCAGTTTTGGGCGCCTCAGTATCAGAAGGACATCAGACTATTAGAATGTGTCCAGAGGAGGGTGACCAAGGTGGTGAAAGGTCTCGAGAGAAAGACTTACGAGGAGCAGCTGAAGTCACTTTGTTTGTTCAGCCTGGGGAAGAGAAGGCTGAGGAGTGACCTCATCACTGAGGGGTGACCTCATTGCTGACGAGGGAAAGACTTACGAGGAGCGGCTGAAGTCACTTTGTTTGTTCAGCCTGGGGAAGAGAAGGCTGAGGAGTGACCTCATCACTGAGGGGTGACCTCATTGCTGAGGGTTGACCTCATCGCAGTCTACAGCTTCCTCAAGGTGGGCAGCGGAGGGGGAGATGCTGATCTCCTCTCTCTGGTGACCAGCTATAAGACACGAGGGAATGGAATGAAGCCACGTCAGGGGAAGTTCAGATTGAACATGAGGACAAGGTTCTTCACTGAGGCGGTGGTTGGTCCCTGGAACAGGCTCCCCAGGGAAGTGGTCATGGCACCAAGCCTGTCAGAGTTCAAGGAGCGTCTGGACAGCACCTGGACAGCGCCTCTTAGTCATATGGTTTAGTTTCAGGTAGTTTTGCAAGGAGCAGGGAATTGGACTTGATGATCCTATGGGTCCCTTCCAACTTGAGATATTCTATGGTCCTTAAGACTGCTCACAGTAGTCAAGTGCCTGAGTATTTACAGGGTCTGGGCCAAGGCCCACAGTATGGAAAAAAGGGAGGAATAAGGAGGAATCCTCCAAAATCCACGAGAAACCAAAATATCTCAAAAGTTGTGTAACTGTCAAACTTCATCATGCTGCCCTAGTTTATAGCAGTGTGGAAAATGGGAGCGTGGAGGGTCAATTAATGTGTTTTTTGTCGCCTGTTTTTTGGCTTGTTTTAAGCTGTCGGGTCAGTTCAGTTAGCAGGATTAGTTAATGGTAATATTAAACTCAGAGTGAGAATGAAAACTCACTAGATTTGACTAGTCCTAGCAGTCTGTAACTTGCAGTATTTTGTCTAACTATTTACTCTCATATTTAAGGGCAAAGTATCATAGTTACATGTCGGTACCAAAGCTTTGTAATTACCATCTTTAGAAGGCATCATGCAGTGAATTTGCTATTAAATATTGAATTTGCCTATAAAATAATGACTAAGTCATAGCTGTCCAACTAAATAAGGGCAGCCTAATGGCAGCAGTCCTTAATATAGGCTGCTATATATTTAAAAATTTTGCTTCTAGCTGAAAGAGGAAGTGGTTTCTGCTCTTACTGTGTGAGCCCTTGAGCCTTTCTGGAGCACTGGAGGAAAGGGTAGGACTGTAGTCTGTGTGGCTGTACTTTTTTGGCCATTTCAAGCTTGTTTGCACAGACCTGCCCTGTCTGCTCATCCTCTCATACAAACCTGATGAGTACTTGCAGACCCTTAGGATAACTGGGCAATATGTTAAAACATGTCTTCCTGATGTTAGTGCAGTTTATCTTCGATATCAGTTGCGATTAGTGTAACACAGGGCAAAGCCACGTGTCTCTGCTTTCCCTCACTCTGTCACTGCACTGTGTTGTATGTGATTTCCTCTTAGCATCAGGTTTGGTTTGCTTTTCACCTGTGTCCTCAACTTTCCTTTTCCAAAGATGGATGAAAGCTAAATATTTGATTGGAAGATTGAATTATGTACTTATACTTTTGTGTGCTACATTTACATTTAATGACAACTACATGTTACCTTGTCTTCCTCTGCTGCTTCAGTTGCCTTACAAAAGCAGTGGCAAGTTACATTGTGGTTACTTGCAGCTTCCTCCTGACCATTTGAGACACAAGCTCTCACCACATGCTGCTACTGTTACTCATGTAGCTGCTTCTAAGCAATCATGAGGTTGCATAAAAAAAAATTCGAATTATTAGTATAGATGACAAGTTCTTATACTATAGCTGTTGTCATTACAGGCATCTATTTTGACATCACCTGTGACTGCTGCACACCTTGCATCCGCAGTGTCTGCTTTGGCTTTCATTATTGTCCATTTGTCTCTATGGTCTATCTGTCTGTCATTTTGTTATAAAACAAGAGTTTTGCTTGAAAGTAAAGTTTTAGCTTATCGCCTGCTCTTTCATTGTTTTCCTCTGTTTTAGAGGAATTTTGTGAATTTTCCTCCCCACCGTCACCCTACTGGTTTCAACACTACAGATCTCACCTAGAGCAAAACAGAAGTGAGTGAACGGCAAGGAATTGATGTTTTCTTCTGTGTCACATTAGCATTGTATGGCACCATCAGAACTTTTTTTTTCCCAAGGTAATTGCAGGTGGCCAAAATATAATCATTTTTAGAATATAAGATTTCTATCAGGATGAATTCATACTTGACTTCCAGCTGTGAATTCTCTGAAATGCATCATT
>NW_009259308.1:1629012-1640432 GCF_000687185.1 Egretta garzetta
ACCTGCCCTTTTCTTTTGGCAAAACCTCAGTAGTGATAAACATTATCAGCAAGTTTTTGGAGGTGATTTTGTTCATCTGTTTTGCAGCTTTCATAGAACTAGGTAGAAAGCACATTGCAGCAGATTTTCTATACAGCTGAAAGGTATTTGCAAATCTTTTCCAAATCTTCTGGTGAGTTAAAATTCTGAATCTGTAATAAAACAAACATTTTGGCTATAAGAAAATCTTCCTCTGAAAGCACCGAGTATGATGAATATTATCGTGGCCTATCACATTGGAAAAAGATTAGGAAATATTTAACAGGTAAACAAAACCTCTTGTTTTCATCAGTTAGCTTTTAATGACTTGTGTGTTGCTCAAGACAGGAAACTTGTAGAATATGTGAAAAGAAGCTCACACTTCAGGACCATTTTTCCACTTGCTTTTCTTGAAAGCAATTGTAAATGTAATTGCATGGGTACAACTCTGACAAAGTATTGGTGTATCCCAGAAATAATAGGTCTTAATACCTAATGATCAGAACTCTGTTTGGTTTGATGTACTTGTTTCTGGTGATGCACTGTGCAAAACAACTGAAACACTTCTAATACTGGGAATATGAGTAGGATGGAATGTGAACTGTGGGACAGATTTTTGCTTGAATTCTCTAGTGAGTGGGAAGTATTTAAAGGGGGGGGGGGGGGGGAAATCCAGGCATGGATTTTTTTTTTCTTTAAGTCTGAATGATGGCTTTTATATGTATTGTGAAAATGCATAATTGCTTCAGTGTTCCAGCACAAGTTGGATAACAACTAAAGTAGGGCTTAGCAGGGTAGGTATCAAAATCATAATGAGGGAGATGGGGACCATGTCTTAACATAAGATAATTGGCAAGCACATAGCTAAAAATGTGTCGCAAGACTATAGAGGTCACTGGCAAACTGAATTCACTTTAATATTTCCGGATTTCTGAGTGCAGTAATCCACAACTCTAACAGTTTTTTACTTTTTTTTTTTAATCTATAGTGAAGCGGGAAGAGAGACTGTGGATAATTATTGGTATTTCCAAAAAAGCCTGGGATTGAAAAGCATTGGCTTCCATCCTTAAAATAGAGTGGAATAGTAAATTGTAACAGCCTTCTGGCATGTGATCTTAGAAAGCCAGTCTTCTGTGTCCTAGCATTCCCAACTTGTCATGTTTAATCTATATTAATCTTCTCAATTTTTATAGAAGCTTTGATTTGGTTTAGTGATCGAGACCTCGCACAGAAGGTGCTCTAAGAGGAAAACCATTTTGTCTGTTAATAATAAGAAAATACATGGTTGTGGCTCAGGTAATATTTTTTTTTTTCTTCAGGCAAGTTCATTATTGCATTTCCTAAAGCAGTCAGGATATACATGTATTATCAACTTAAACTGCATTTTGCCAGTACATGCTCATTATCTGTATGGCTCTGTCAAGAAGTCATATGGGGCTTACTGGGTTTCTTTGTAAGCATTCAGGAAACATTTCATTAGCGTATTATCCAGAAGTCAAAACCAAGTAGTAAGATACTGTAACTATCAAATTCTCATTTATACACAGTTTACTAGGGTTATAGTTTGACTTATTTGGATTCAGTTGATGGGAATGTACTGTTCAGTTAGAAAATGCTTAGGTGTATTAGGAGAAATTATTGCTGATGGTTAATACCAAGTTGTGTTATGGCTTGCAAGAATTGTATCTTGAAAACATGCTTGGATTTGATATTCTTTTCTTTCAATTAATACCATTCTTAATTACAAAATTGCTGTACTTTAGATTCAAAATTTTAATTCAGAATTGGTTTTTGGAATAGTTTATTCCATTTCTCAGCTGTCAAGATAACTGAGGTCCAATTTTAACTTAATGCCCTGAGGTTGCCTACTAAGTATAACTAGTGGTAGGCTTGTCTTCAGTGAAGGACACATCAATAAGTCTGCCGTTGTTCTTGGACACCTGATAGGTCTTGCAAACTCTCCTGCACTTAATGTTACAGTTTGTTCTTCCACATGTCCTTCTGCATCATCTCATTCCTGTCTCACTTGCCTACCTGATTAGGTGTTTCCATTTCCACTTGCTTTGAAGTTCACCCATCTTTTTTTATTTTTCCTTTTCTTTTTTTCTTCCCCCTCCAGAAAATTTTTTATTCCAATTAATCGAGCTCCATTAATTGCAATTTAGATGGAGATCTGGTATTGTATCTTTTAAGCCAGAGGGCAAATATTACCATTGCTGCATTGGCAGGAGTGGAAGTCTGGAAAGCTGAAAACGTTAGAATTCTAAAACGTTTGATCAGTCCTATTTTAAGTGCAATAAGATTTTAAATATAAACAAAAAAACAACCAACCAACCAACCAACCAACAAAACCCCTGCCATCCCAGCAGCAGCACTCACAAAAAGAGAAACATTGCTTTTGCACAGACCACAGAGATTTTTAGCAATAACATTGAGCTTGTTTAGGTGATTGAGAAAGCTGAATGGGCAAACACTTGTAATTGTTTCAAAATGTAAAATTTTACTACTGGTAGCATGAAATACACCTTTCCTGAAGGCTGCTGCAAATCTAGTTTCCTCAGGCTTAGCCTCTCTTTGCACTTAGAAGTTCTGGTCAGGTGGACTTCGATGGCTACAGATATTGTCCAAAATTTCTGGATCCCTTAGAAGTTGGATACTTCTGCCCTCTGTGCACCACTTCAGAAATCCTGAACCTAAGCCCAGCATTGGCAGCTGTTAGAACAATCACGTAAGTGCTGTGCTGTGTGTATGTGGGTGTACGAAGGCTGACACTCTTGGAGGCGCAGGCTTACTTTGCATGTTATACCCATTCTGTTTGGTGCATGTGTCATAAATCTGTGTTTCCAGGAAATGTCAGACCTACTGCGTATTCACTTAGAAGTTGTTACACACCCTGGAGGTACTGGACTTAATCCACGTAGCGCAGGACATCATTCTCCTTTCTCACAGTTCCCCTTCTTCCGTAGAAAAGTCTTTTTGTCCAGTTTGGAAAGCTGTGGTGTGTTTGACCCAAACTGTTGCTGTGGATCATCCAGGGATCAGTTCCCAGGAAGCAGTATGGGGGTGTCACATTCTCACTTTTAAGATACAGTTTATATATCAACTGATTGTTGAGTTTGACCATCTATAAACGGGACCTGAAATGTTCATTGTTCAAGAGAAACACATTCACACAAAGACTAAAGTGAAAGACTACCATTAACGCTTGTGAAATCAAGTAAATTTGTGAGTGTTGTCATCTATTAATGGAAAACACTCTAGACATTGAAGAGGCTGGTGAATCTGCCAACCTTCCAGTGTCATAACAACAGATGAATGTTTCTTGATCAAATTCTAGTCTTCTGTGTGGATGATGCTATTCTGATTCAGAGTATGTGGAATCCCATGTGACAAATCAACACACCCCCACAATGAGAGAAGGCTCAGAGGAGATGGGCAAGAATCACGAGCTCTGGGAATAATGAAGGGAATGACCAGCAGTTATTGTGAAGAAAGCCTGAACTTAACCTCAGCACAAAAAGGACTACAGGGTAACCTTTGTTTTAGATGTAGAGTGGGTAACATAATTGTGTAAACTGAAATAAATCGTAGATAGTAATGTCTTCCTGAGCTAACCAGACTGGCATGGGGCAGGGTAAGTGTATACGTGGCTCAGCCCATCATAAAGTATAAAAATGGAACAACCAACAAAAGGACCTTTGAAGAGGGCCATGGGCTTGAGCTAGCTTTGGCTTACATGCTTCTTCCCAGCATCGTGATGATCGAGCATATAGAGACAGGTAATGGGAATCATGTTTGTATTCTGATCCAACTTGCTATATTGTGCTTGTATTGTGATTTCCATACATGGCTGTATCACTCTGCTAATCCCATGGAATGCCAAATATCTTCAAATAAGTACACTTGATACTAAACATTAAACCCTCCTAGCATGGAATATCTAAAGTAACCTGATCACAGAGTATTGAACTTTGACACTAATGGACTCATGACATACCACAAGGGAAGAAAATCCCGTGTTTTCAATGGCTGAGCTTAAACCAGTTTTATCTGCTGTGAGTTACATATGCTTGTGAAAATTTGCGGTCTTACTTGAGTTACATACAGGCAATGTGTTTTCTTGCAAGTGCATTGTTAAAGGCTACCATTAATCTGAAGTAAGTCTATGGTGACTATAAATGATAAGCATCTTCCTCAGTTTGTCTGCTGTTAAAAAAAAAAATCCTGAATCTTTATAACCTAGTTAAACTCCATCCATAGCCGCATTCAAAAATAGCAATAATTCTCTTGCATCTGTAATTCTATAGATTTTTAAAGGTTCTTATGGGTTTTGTTTTGTAATGTTGTAAAACAGTATATGTACTATTCAGCATTGACCTGGACTGGATATTAAAGCAATAACCTTTTTCTCTGAAATAGCTGTGATATGATGTTTTCTTTATGCAACTTAACTTTCTTAAAAAGTAACGGTGGGAAATGCATTTTTCTTGATCATTATGCATTCATACAGTGGCTTGGCAGTAAGTCTGAGTGAAATAGCTGTTATGGTTGGACTCAATGATCTTAAAGGTCTTTTCCAACCTAAATGATTCTATGATTCTACGACTTTAACATGTCTGATGGGTTAACACTTCCCTTTGGATGTAGTATCACAGTATCCTAAGCCAAGGCTAGGCCTTCTGCAGTCTCATTCAGACCCATTGTGTGTACTCCTTTCCTCTCTTTTCTGTGGGAACTTGTGCTCAGACTGCTGAAAACTAACTCTCCTGCAGACAAAATAAAATGAGTTTAGTTTTTGGCCAGCTTGGCTCCCTGAGCTGGCTTGCTGTCGAGCACAAGGGAAGATCACATAGCTGCAAATATGGAAGGGCGCTGGCAATTCTGACATGAATTGCCTTGGACTGCTGTAGAATTGGGTTAAATAGGTTCAAATTTCTTGTTTACAGGTATTTACAACTCAGTGTTTTTAAACAAAAAGCTGTAGCTCTTGTTCCTATTGTGAAATTTTCAGAGGATTTTAATAACCCATGATGGAAGCTATGGTGTAGGCATGGTCTGTATAAATACAACTACACTAGTAGAGAGCATAGGAGGGTGGATGTATATTTGACCCCACGTTGCAGACTGTCAGACCTGTTAATCTTGTGATGGCTGCCAGTAGGCTTAATGCGTTTTTTTAAAAGCCAGTATAGAAAGCTTGTGGAAGAACTGGAGTACTGGTGGACTTGTCTCACCGACTGCCTCATTACCTAATGAACTACCTTGTGTTTAATCTGACTTTTGGTCCTTTTCTACTAATGACTGAGTAACAACACTGTGACAACTCCCGTCATGATATACAGGGTGAAGTAGTATTAGGAAATAATACATATTGAACCAGACTGGACGCGCTCGGGTTTCTGCTCAGAGCTCTGGTATCTCCTCTACAAACACAAAGCTTGACTATGACGTGGGGAATCTTTGTTCTAACCTTGCTATTGCCACTGGTCTTCTGGGTGACCTTGGGCAAGTCAATCTTTTTGAGTCCATTAGTTTCACCAATTATAAATCACAGAAAATTATAATATTTTGTAGATGAAAGCACTGTAGGAGAGCTAGGTATTATTCTTCTGCTTTGTCAGTTAAAGATCTTGCGCCTGTTGAAGTAGCAGCAAACACGATGATTTTTAAGTAGAATTGTGATCTGTAAAGTATTTAAAGAAAAAGTCCATGGATGTCTTTGCCAGTATGTAGAAATTTTACTTCATTGGCTACTTGATTGATGGCTCAAGAATTTTTATATCCTGAATAATTTTTTAATATGACACTAAGATATTAAGCATTCTTTAATTTTTCTTTCCTAACCAGTTAATTAACAAATTACTCAGAGAAGTTCCTTTAGTTAATTCTCAAAACATGGACAGCTATATAGCTTGCTTCCTTCAGCTCTTCATTTTACTAAGAGAGTATTTGTTAGAGTTAGAGGGCTAAATTGAATGGCATTACTATCTAACTGTTTAGTTTAATTTACACTTTCAGTAAAAACAGAATTCTAGTGAACCAGACTCAAGTAAGTCTAGGAATAATCAGATAATTTTATCTAAAGTTATTACTGAGCCTGGTTAGCTTTATAAAGGATATATCTGTGTCTGAGGCTACATGAGAAGTCATTACATTTTAGACCCTGGTAATTTCTCCACCTCATCTTCCTGTTGCCCACACTCACCAAATTGCTTAAAAATAATTTTTCTTTGAACTCAACGTATCTGGTAAGACAGATAGCTCAAAACGTCCTCTCTTGCTCTTCATCAGTTTCTGTCAACTGTTTTATGCTGTAAAGGTGATCCTCTGGATAAAGGAGTTTTACTCGGATACTACACAGGTCATGATAGACAGTGGTATTTCTGAGCCATTGTGGTGTCCTTTCTGAAACTTGGCTGAATGCATTACACGTCAGTGGATGGGCTTTTGAAAAGATAAACGCTCGTACTGGATCTGGTGTCTGTGTGCTTTGGAATGCCTTTTACCTAGAGGGAACGAGGGATGCAGTTTCCTCTCCAGTATCTATATCCATGAAGGGATCCTCTTAATGAATCTCCCTTTGTCTTCTTCTGGACATTTGGAACATGGGCTTTTTATACGAGAGTGGAAAGGCATCTGGAAACAGTTAGTGATCCTCTTAACCAGCAAGAAGATATAGACCAAAGATCCAGCAAGAGCTAACCTGAATATAGTGGGAAGTAAAAAACTAAGTCAAAGCAGGAACTCTCTGCATTTATTTGGATTTCCATTGTTTTCTGAATTATGCCTTTTTTCTTCAAGTGGTGAAGACAACTTCATTGCAAAAGCTGGTAATGTTCTGCAAATATTGTTAGTTGTTCTACAAAGTCAAAAAGATTGGTGTTGGTTTTGCCAGGGGGAAAAAAAGGGAAATTGCAGATAGTCAGAAAGCATAATGATGCAGCCCAGTAATACCCTGATTACTTCCTTCTCTAAGGTAGTGTCTTTGACATCATAATGACTTTGCAAGAAACTTGATCAAATACTGTAACCTTTCTACAATTAAAATAATTGTAGTTTCTTCAGATTAAATTGTATTTCTGACTTTCAGTAGCACTACTTGCTTTATGGGCTGTTTAACAAAGAACTATACTCTGCTTTCCTCTAAAGTCCTATCCTGAACTTGATGTTGATTCAGCAGAATTTTATTAGCTTTTTGATAATGTTAACTGCAATTTAGTATTTATTCACTGTAAGAGTAATCATTGCATGAGATTAAAATAGAAAACTGAGATTTGTATAAACTCACCTCCTCTCTCAAAATTATTTAGGTAAATTGCATGTCTAGACAAATGCTACAAATTGCTGATACTTCAAAATTTTTCCTTCTGCGATAAATATGAGGTCAGAATGATAGGTAAATGATAGGTAAGACAGAAAAACATGCAATTTCTTGAAGGTCAGAGGAACTAGCTGATAACCAATTTGCTGCATCTTCAGGACTACTTCCCAAGGGTGGGTGCGTGACTCTTTCTTGGAAAGAGCACGGGTCCTCTGGACAAGCTTGTTTTATCCAATTCTTTGCATTTTTTTTTCTATATTGCACCTCAGAAAATGGATTTTTCTGATAAATTTTGCTACCACTGAAGAAATGTTTTGTCTCATCTGATCCCTAGAAGCATGCGGAAAAGATTTCTGGCAAAATATTTTGAGGTTATGTTTTAGTGATCCAAATGCTTATAATAAGGCGCTGTTATGTGAACAGGGAGGTCAAAGAAATGAAAGCTTAAAAGAAATGTTTAAGTGAATTGGTAAATGTGTCCTCGAAGGCTGGTAACACAGACATGGATTAAGCATAGGGTAAGCATAACCGCAGTCTCTCCCCTCACCCTCCTTTCAGGTCTGCCTGTCCTGTTTCCACAAATGAAGAGACCACCTTGGTAACAGGCACAGTTTTACCAGGAGTCTTACATTGTCAAAATATTGTGAACAGCTGAAGACTGTGTGGAAAGAGGAAATTCAACTTATATGGAACAGAGAAAGAACATTAAAAAGTAAAAAGAAACCATTCAAAGATAATGTATTGTTGCCAAAGATAATGGCAGTAATCAAGATCTTAAAGTCCAATATGATGAATCAGTGAAAAAAAAGTAATACTGAAAAAAAAAGTAATAATACAGTCTAAGAAATAGCCAAAGGTACGGAAGAGTTTAAGGGATGTCAGGTAAGGAGAAAAAAAGAAGAGGAGGCAAGAAAAGCTAAGAAATAAAATATTCAGAGTCATAGATTGATTGAGGTTGGAAGGGACCTCTGGACATCCTCTGGTCCAACCCCCCTGCTCAAGCAGGGCCAGCCAGAGCCGTGTCCAGACGGGTTCTGAATATCTCCGAGAATGGAGACTCCACCACCTCCCTGGTGGTACTTGGTCACCCTCACACTGAAAAAGTGTTTCTCAAATGTCCAGAGGGACCCTCTTACATGTCAGTATGTGTCTGTGGCCTCTGATACTGGCACTGGGCACCGCTGGGAAGAGCCTGGCTCCATCCTCTCTGCAACCTCCCTGCAGGGGTTCATACACATGGGTGAGATCCCCCTGAGCCTGCTCTGTTCCACGCTGAGCAGTCCCAGCTCTCCCAGTCTCTCCTCATCGGAGAGATGTTCCAGTTTCTTCAGCATCTTGGTGGCCCTTGGTGGAACTCTCTGCAGTGTGGTAATTTGGTAATTAAAAAGTCAGTGTGGATTTAAGACACCATGTGGCAAATGAGGTTTGTCTACAAAGCCCTGAATTTGGAATCACAATTAACTTTAGGCTAAAAGGAAAGTATATACTTAAAAATAAGCTCACTCTTAAATGCTTTCCTGAATTGGGCCATACTTAAGAGGCTAGAAGAAATATTACAATGGATGGAATATGAATATTATGGTGTAATTACTAAAAGCCCCACTTTCATTTACACAAAGAAGAGGTCAGATCAAGTTTGAACATGTAACATTAATGCTAACATTTATTAACTTATGAGATCCTATTGTTTTAGTATTAAGTGCGTATATTTGCAGGGGCTGTTGGAGCCTTTGGCTTGCTTGGTTTGTGCCCTGGATGTGTGTATCATTCTAGATATAACCAGATGGATTTACTGGAATCTGCCTTTTCTTATAACCTGAGGCATCTGACTGAAACAACAAGTGACTGGAGAAGTAACTACTATTTAACAGGACTTCTAACTTGATAAATTCTCCAGTAACTGGTCCTCTGCTAGGAGAGTTGTTTTACAATAAAGTTACTGTCAGGAATGTGACCATACATGACATGTAGAGATCACTGGCGGTATAAACTCACATAGAGGGGATTTTACTAAAGCATAGGTTTAATACCTGTAAAAAAGAACTAATATATATTCAAATAAATTTATGATCTCAATATTGACTATAATTTCAATGTTATATTATGTGTGATTACTAGTTGAATGTGAATGTAAAAATATAGAAAGAAAAAAAAATAACAGAGAAGAAGATAATAGTACAAATAAGAGCAATGAGTTATAGTTACCATAGAAAAAGTGCTCTTTCTTAGCTACTTCACAGTATTGATAAGGGTAACAGATACAACGGATGTTTTCTCTTTGTTTCTCTGTGTTCATATGTTGTGGTTCTAACTGAAGTAGTGTTTGACTAGAGTTTGAACACACGCATTTTGGAAATAGAACTCAAATTCTGGCATATCAGAGACACAGTAAAAAAGAAAAATGTTTTAGGGGAATATGGATTGATTGTGTTTAAAACAAACCAAAAAATCCCCAAAGTGTATTTTTGGGGCAGTAGTTCATGTGGAAACTTGATGAAAGTATAAACCACCCTTCACTGCCTTACTGAAACTCTGGCAGCAGATGTGTAGCCTCAATGACAACAGCAGAGTCTAGGGAAGCATAAAAGAATACGGTGTTACCGTTATCTTCAGAGAGTTACTTTCATGACCAAAGGGTTGCATAATTGGGCCCAAGATATCCCTTAAGACAATGTCAGTGGGAAGTTTGAATCATACTGGTTTCTAATGCACATCTGTTCAGTGTGACACAATGGATGTAGCAATATATCTATATATTTCTATCCTAATCAGCTCATAAAATTCATCCGTTGATCTCCAAACGTGCTTACATGGCTGCTGTACTTCAGCTGTGCTGCTATTATTCACGATTGCATGCTCCTGTCTTCTCTCATGCCCTAGCACAGCTTGGTGAGGCCTCCCAGTGAAAGGGAGCCAAATGGTTTTGCTTGGAGATAGTTTTCAGTCTTTTCAGAACCTGGCTGTTATTTAACCCTGAACCTGCAAGAATGGTACTGCAGGCACAAGGGAGAGGACAAGAGCAGATGGCTAGGGGATAGGACCAACCTCTTGAGTTTCAACCTGTTCTTAAGCTGACCAGACCGGTGCTTTAATTAATCTTGAGAGAGAAAAGAAATACAGAGGAGTACAAGAAATTGAAAACTATCAATTGCATATAAATTACAAAATTTTAACCTGCTCAGCTCTTCCTCTTGTGCAGAAAAATTGAGCTATAGCTTTTGGATTTGTTTTCTAAGAATTAAAAGGTTATTTTTTTAATTGTACAATTTAGCTTATCGATAAACTAATACAGTCTTCAGACGTAAAGGTGATCTTTATTCAAGTTAAAATTTGCCTTGCATGTGTCTGTTGTGATTTATTATTTTAATACTTCAGGAGCAAATGCATTTTTTTAAACTAAGATTTCTGGTAAGACTTGCAGCTCACATTGACTCACTTAACCCCGCATTTCAGCTATAGCATGCAACATCTCAGTGACTGTCCTGTCACCCCTCATTTCCATGGCTGCCCACTTTGAATGCAGGTATAATTAGCCTGTTGTGGCCACAAGTAGTCTGTCCTCTGAAGCAGCAAGAACATTGTAGGGTAGGTGTGTTGTACTGTCTCTTCTAACAAGTTTAAACTGAGGCAATTTCTCTGAGCTATGAGGTCAGACTAATAAAAGTGTTTGTTGTCTTGGGAGTTTGGTGAGGCATCACACAAGTTATCTACACCCAGACAGACAAGCTGCGAATGTTTGTAACGATTGTAAATTTTAAAGTTGATACCCTAGAGAAGATAGGATCAGTCTGACTTTGAGATTCCTCTTGCGTTCCTTCTGCCTGTTGCTGTTTAGTGTCTGACAATTTATGGGAACTGCTTTCTATGAACACCTCTGGTGATGAAAGACTGGTATTAGCATAACTTTTAACAGTCCTGAACTAGGGGCATATACTTGCCCAATCAATGACTGTTCTTTGATGGTCAAAACTATTTGCCCACATCTCACTTGCTAAAAAAAATTAGGTAAATTGAATATTAAATCTTATTTAGAGACTGAATGTCTAGCTGTTATCACTAATGCATAAGTAAATATTCCTGT
>NW_009259308.1:1640445-1713072 GCF_000687185.1 Egretta garzetta
AGGAGTGTAAAACAATAAGAAGAAAGAAACTTCCCTGAGAAAGAAAAACAAAAGAAAACAACTTGGCTGATCATGCAATACTTGATAGCTGGCTGATAGGACATAGTAGGGCTAGGATATGTCTGCAGGGCTGCCGTGATTCAGAATTTATGAGACTTAAATGTGAGCTTGCACCACTCAGAGCTGTTTTGCAAAGATCACAGCTTACTGCTGTAAAATGTCAACAGGGTGGTTCTCATGTATGTTTTGGCTAGAAGACCAAGGAAAGTCCTGGATAAAGTGCCCTCATCTTGGGTCAGGGTGCAAGCTGCATACTCTGGACAAGAGCCCAAATTATTATATGTAGACTAGGCTGGATAGTAATTGTTTCTCCATTCAGGGGGCAGGGCATGGAGCAGAATGCAAAGCAGGATTCAAGTACAAAAGTTACTGGAGTGAGGAGAAACCTGGGCTCAAGTCTTTGCAGTAGCATTATTTTTTTGTTGGGTTGTTTTTTTTTTTTTTTCTGTCTGAGAGCTGTTCAATATAAAGTCAGTACTCTCCCAGACTCAAAACCAAGTGTCCCCCAGCAAGCAAGTGTACCTGTCTACCAGTCCTGTTTTCCCCTTGGCTTACTGACTGTGATCTCACAACTTTTACATTCCTGTCCATGCAGCGGCCTGTTTGTAATAGGATCCCTCAAATGGTTTCTTTTCTTAGGCCCCTAGTTCAGTTTATAGACCTGTCCCTTCACCTTAGGCCAGCCTACACTGGATTACTACAGTGGAGAAAACCTTTCAGAAAATAGTAAAAGGCCAGTCAGGAAACTTCTGATTCTTATCTTTGGCATCTTTTTCTCTAGCATAAGGTCTGCTGCTTAAAACATTAGAAAAACTCAAAACTTTTTCTATTTTCAGTGCAAATGTTTGTAGCTTTTCTTGGAATTGCTGCTGTGTGTAGTGATGGCAACACAAATTTAAGTTGCTCTTTAAGAACTCCATCTGTCTTTTTTTAAAAAACAGAAGATGGAATTTAGAAGCAGTAGAGACAGAAGGTTTCTGAAGCATTATTTCAGGCTAGTTCAAGTCTCATTCACCTTACAGTAAAGACTAATGTGGGCCCTTTCCTGTGGAACCAATAATCGGTCCTTTTAACTGAGCAAATTATAAAAGATTTGCAACTGTTATTGTAGAATACTTAGAAAATGCACATATAAACAGTGTTCTTATTAATAAGATGTGTTAGTCAACATATCCATAGTCATGGGAGGACTAATGTCTATACATTTAAAGTCCATGCATGCTAGTATTCATTGTTGAAAGTTTAGAGCTATGCTAATTCCAGCTAGCTGATGCACTGATGCTTCAGAGAGGCTAAAGCTTGAAACCGTAACCCCGTAGCTGACACTCAAGTGGCTGCAACAGGGTGCCTCAATGGAAGATGGTGTCTTTGTTACAGCTGTTTCCATTGCTCCTGTTAAATGGATAACCCGAAGGTTTTGATCCTTGAATTCACTCCGTGACTTTTCTTTGAAAAAGCCCTGGCTATGAAACGACAGAAATTATGTAAATATCTGAGTATAAAAATATATTTGTTTATATTATTTAGTCTTTGGAGCTGTAGTGGTCCCAGCTGGAGGACCATTGTACATCAAGGCATGAGTAATCCACATAACAGTTAACCTGAAAAGGCACTGCGATCTGCTGCATGAATAGCTTAGTCTTCAGGCCCATGATGTGCTGCGCGTATCCTCTGCTGGCAGGATAACCTCAGCTGGCTGATGAAATGAAGGGGCCATAGGCAGCTCCCACTTGGCACCAGCAGCAGCCACGTTGACACCACCCGCATGGCCTTGGCTTTATTGTAAAGTGAAGCAGCATGTTCTCACGAGAACATCCTTTTGTTGACCGTACAAATGGTGAATAGAGTTGTTTTCTTCCAAGAAAATCTTGTAAGACCTCTACAGACCAAAATGCTGATGAACTTCTCCACAGATGACGGCGTGCCATGCTCTGATTTGAGGTCTGTATCCAATGTTGTGCAGCTTAGGGTTCCCAGCATCTGAAGGAACATCAGATTATCATACTATCCTCTTTTTCCTTCTAGTGTTAGCACCAATAAATGGTATTTTAATCAATACCAGCAGCATTATCATTTTCTTCTTTGTTTCTTATTTACAAGATTTTACTTGTTAATAATATGAAGTGGCTTGTCAGCTGTTTGGAACACCAAGGACTGACTTTGCTGTTTTCAAAGAAGCATACTTTTTTTTTTTTTTTATAATTTCCACGTTAAAGTGTAAATTTAACACAGTGTTTCAAAGTATTGTACCAGGTTCTTAAGAATCGTTTTAATTCCAGGTTTATGCAATGCCTCATGCATTAGGACCTCCAACTTAATTTCAGTTTTGAGACCTTTCTATAATAATATGTAGTAGCTCAGTAGACAACAGAAATGTTGTCTAGGGAGGGTGATAGCTGTTGTAACATTCTCATTTTACTGAAGCACTAGTTATAACTGTCAGTGATTTTACATTAGTTCTTAAAATGTGTTGCTGTGTTTTTGTAACATCTGGTTTTTGCTTTGTACTCTTTTTTTGAGCTGGCAAACAGTCTGTATAATGCCAATAAGAATAGTTTGGTGTTAATCACGCAAAGTGGTGGTGAGCCCACCTCCATTTTAGACAATACACTTTTTAAACACAAAAACTGAGCAAGTTTGTGCTTAGTATTTCCCTCAAGAAAAGAATTTACAGTCTGTTGGTGTGATATCACACAAGCCTAATGAAGCCTGTGGGAATGGCATGGAACAAATTAAGCAAGTCAGGACACAAATCTGATCTTAGCTAAATAGATTAAAAACTGTAGCAAGTCAAGTGAAGTTAGTGAATTATTTTGGATTTATACCAATTTATTTAGACCAGAATACGGCTGATACTACTGTAAAAGTAGAATTGGAATCAGATCCCTGAGTATGAAGGTCCTCTCAAGCTTTTGATATGATCTGAAAACTTGGTCATGTGCTAGTTGAAACAAAAGTGTTAACGTGCCTAATAATGGAAATAAACAGTTGATGGAGTGGCAAAAGGTTGGTATGTGAAGAGGAATTCAGACGCTTCTGTATTTTTATTTGGATACTGATTCTGGAGTTGCTCTGAGGCAGGTTTTTTTTTTCAGTAGCCTCAGACTGTAGTAGACACTAAAAGATTATGGTTTCACATTTGAACAAGCAATAGTTACATTACAGGGCCTGCAGCATGGCATTTACCTTTTTTTGCAGTAGATGTTTCATTTCTTTCACCTTCACATCTGATTGCAAGTTTCTGTCAAAATTAAATATTAGGGGTCCTTCTACCCACAAAAAAACCCTGATTTACTTCAAAACCAATGGAGTTTAATCTAATTAAAAGTTAATTGAGTCTTGAAAACTCTTTAAAGGCTTAGGCCAGTCTTTGACTGTTTCAGTCATCATTATCCTCCGCCTTTTACAAGCAAAAATCTCACATAGATGTCTGTAGCAGGCATAGTGGGCATATGTGTGCTGAGCCTTTGGTGCTGTTCTTTCAGGTGCCTCTCAGCCTTACTGAAGTTTTTACTTTATCTCTCCATTATATCTTTAGAAGTCTTGTTTCTAAAATAGAATTAAGTCTCTGTGGTGGTCTGACTACTCTCATAATTCCCTCTTGTTATAACAGATCTTGCTGAACACCAAGATTCTTAAAATGTCATATACATTTAACACAACAGGGGGAGGGAAAAAAAAAGGAGAGCTTCAGAAGATTATTGGAAAAGTTCTCCTCACCAACTAGACAGAAATGTAAACAAAACTGATTTAAGTTTCGTTGATAATTTCTATCTTTATTTCACTGAGTTATGCAATTGAATATTTGTTAAAGTCTTTGCACTTTCTGAAGGAAATTGCCTTTGGCCTATCGTCCATGGAACTCAACAAGAACTTCCCTGCTAGATTTAGGGTGATCCCAAAAACTTTTAAAGATGAAACTAGGGAATGAACCATTGGCTTGAGAATTGCAACCTTCAAATTCGTAATGCTGTATTACATGCAGGAAAGGAATGTATATAAAAATTTTATTCTTCTTATAACAGTCCTTTTCTGGTATGTCCTTTTATTAATCTCTCTGCCAACATAGGGTTATTTCTACAGAATAGTGCTCTATTCTCAAACTGGTTTCTGGTTACCTTACCTAATTTACAGTATTGTTTGAATGTTGATTTCACTCTTACCTGTTACTTTCTGCAATAGACTGCCAATCAGAAGGCCTCTTGACTGGCAGAATATTTTAGGGGACATGAAGAGCTGCTTTTGTTTTAGTGGAGGATGGTACACTGTAAAGGACACCAATTCAGAGGAGATTAGACTAATGCTACTGCTCACTGAGATATTTAATTGTGCTATGCATTCTAAGGTATAGCAGGCAAATTTAATATTCAGTCTTCCCTTTATTTGTTTGGTCTACGTGTACCTTCTTAGGTAGCCTTTTGATTTCAGACCAGCTCTCTTCATTAAACCAGCTGTTATTAAAATGCACAAACACACTGTAATTTTCCATTCTTTCATATGTTTGTATTTTAAGGCAGTAATAGAATTTACAGCAATTCTATTAGGATTTTCCAAAGTTCTACATACATGCTTAATTACAAAATGTCCTAATCCAGCTGAAATCAGTTACAAACTTCTGTTATTTTTGTTGCGAAGAGGAGCGTGTCCGGATTTTTTAGTCTACGTTTTTTCTTTAAGCCGTATAAAACTTTATATGAGTTGGTTTTTTGGGTTGGGGTTTTTTTTACTTAACCAGTTGGACCTTTTAAAATGCTATCCTTAATAATATTGTTTATTACACTGCAGTGTTTTTCTTCTTTTCATGATGTGCAATGGACTGTTACAGGATAATTTTTTAAAATAGTTTTTTATGACATTATTCCACTGACATTTTGCAGATTTGATATAAATTGAAAAAGAATATCCTGAAGGAAATGTATTCTTTAACAATCTCTATATGTAAATATATAAACCTTTGTTCTTGCTCTTGTATCCTTCCCTATATATTACTGATGGCCATCTTTGACATTCATACTCCTGATTCAACTGATGTAATGGTTGTTTAATTTGTAACCTACAGGTAGTTTGTAAAGATCACTACAACTAACAGTTGAATTTTTAACTTTAAGTAGTGAAATTTTCAGGAGTAAAATCTAAAGGTTCAAAAAAAATCTGTGAGTGGAAGCTGTGTTAACTGTTGAAAGAACAAGGTCTCCACATGATGTTTTTGATGAGATTAAACCAGTTGATGTCGTAGACTTGTAGTTACTTTCCCTAGTGGACTGATGAAATGCCCGAGTACCTTTTCTGTTTTTCCATCTCTCTCAACCAGTTGAGTTAAAGGAATATGTCATCCTAAAAGTTACACACATTTTAAATCTTTAGATCTCTGGGTTATATACCACAACTACTATGGATTTTCAGAAGAGAGAAGGTTGAATGAAAATGAAACTCAGGGGTTTTAAAAGCAGACATGGATCAGACACATAAAGACCAGAATATCGGTTGGGGAATATAATCTGGAACTGGACTAGCAGAACAGTTTGAATAAGCTACCTTTACAGATTTCTGGTAATTAGCTGAAGCAGAACAGCTGCCTAGGTAGAGTTGGGATGATGGAGCTGCATCCCTTGGAAAATGATACATTGTTTGTTTAAGATTTTAAGTTTCAGTATTCTGGCAAATAACAATGTTTTCTAACACTTGGATTCTGAATGTTTTCTTCAAGACAGCATTTTTTGTGCTAGCTTGATCCACATCAAGCTAGCTTGAATATGTGGAAAAATGGGTGATATTAATTGGGAGTAAAATGACAACAAAACAAATTCAAAGAGTGATTCAGTCAAGTGGCATCCTAAAGCAAAAGAGAATGATTTGAATGGTTTAAGAACATCACCATAGCTGAGACTAAATTACATCCTACTTAATATGAGGTCTGTGAATACTGAATATATAAAACACTTTTAAGCCTAAGATTGAGCAGAACGAAAACCTGTCATCCAGGAGCAGCCCTGTTGCATATATGGCACAGCAGAATAACAATAAAAATGTGGTTAGGAAGAGAAGGGAGAATTTGGGATTCAGGATGGAGGATTAATTTAAGGGCATGTGAACTAGGAAGATGAGGATTGAAGGACATAGGGTACAGCAGGAAAAAGATTACAGGGTCTGGAACATTGGAGGTCACAGATTACTGGAATATAAATTATGAATCCTTGCACATGTTCTGCTTATACTTTAGCCAGAGGAATTCCATGGAGATCTGCCTATTACAAAGGGATTGCTGTCTTAACAGAACTGTCATTTCTGCTGAACTAGAAAGGAAGTGTGTAGTCCGCTAGCTAAGTATAGGTGATGCAAGTGTTATCATGCAATAACACATGGACACGCATCACCCCAGAGTGTTAAAATCTTGCATTTCAGAGTTGCAGTGAAGAAAATCCTTCCAATTACAATTTTAAATCTGTATGTGTGTATGCTCACAGACACACATGGAAACAAATTTTATGTAAAATACAATTGTTGCAAAGTTGCTAGTTAATAGTATTTTTTTTAGCTTCCCTGCAGATTTGGAATATTTAGTGAGTGCTGATAATAAATTCATGTATTTCTCATTTATACGTAGAATAGTACGGATATAGTGTCTTTCTCCTCACCTTCCTTTTTTAAAGAGATTAGTGGATTAACAGAATGCTAAGTAAAAAGTAGGGTATAAGCATGCACTGTGAAATCTTCCCTTCACACGCTGACAGTTTAGTTTCGCAATACCTTTTGTTCATATCAACCAGAGGCTCAACAGAATGAATACTACGGTGTGGTGGTTCACTGTAGAAGGCAAATTCAGACTGCACGCCATGGAATTTGTGTTGGTGTGCAATTCCCTCAAGGTCTCATGAGGTTAGATTAACGTACTAGGGTAATGCATTCTGTAAGCTCCATTCTGATTTAAGCATGGTATCTAAAGGCTGTGAAAAGAGTGCTGGGACCTGCCCTGTCTGCAAGTAAATGCATCCTGAGTGCATTCTGTGAGTGTATCATTGGGAAAGACAGAGTAGAATTCTTCGTGGCACCAGTAACAGAGTTACTAGCCACAGAAACCTGTCTTACTGTTATGAACTTCAGTGTAGCAAAGTATGTTAGCTGCACCTTCATGGCTGAATGTTAGGCTTTCGTGTTTTGCAGCATTTGGCAAGAATCAAAGACAGAACATACTTTGGTACATCTTCTTGGTATCTGTGTACTAGCATCTGACTTCATACGTGGCAGAGAAAGCTGTAAGTAACCTGAGTGTTAATGTGTGCCACTTTAAATACGGTTTTTATTAGGACATATAATGACAACAACAATAATAATTTATTAGTTATTGTTTATTATTATAATATTCCTTGACTATACTTCTCAGTGTCAGATACCTCTGATAGAAAAAAGCATTGCAGTGGATTCAGCAGCAAAAATATTATGCTAAAGGCTCATTTTTCAGGATTTACTTTGCTTCTGATTCCTAGGATCTCACAGTTTTCACAGGATATTACAACTTTGTCCCAATAGTCTTTTATAAGAGCAGGAGCTCTAGTTTCCAGTTATAATCTATGCAATTATTAATGTTTACCAAATATAAGATATCCTTTTATAGGAATACATTGGAGATTAAACTAGAGACTAACTTTCAGGCATCTATGCCTAATATTAAGCATTTTAAGGTGAGAAAGTAGTACTAGGAGTTCCAGTCAGCAAGTTCGTATATCCATTATGATTTTATTGCTTACTGTTGTTCTTAAAATGTTAAGGGACATCTGCAGTGCAAAAAGCTCAGCCTGGGAGTGTAGAATGCTCTTTTGTCTCTGACTTTTTATAAGGATGTGAGGCATGTTTCACTTCTGAGGCTGGGAAGGAATTTTCTGATCTTTCAGCAGAGTAAAACAAATCCTTATTTTTATGGGTTCCATCTTCTCTTATGTTTTTGCAGCTCTCTTAAAAAACTTTCTCAGTGTTGCTAAGATTAATACGTATTCCAAGAATCTCCCCAAATCATATTTACCTCCTACTTTGGTCTGGTTTTGATTTGTCTTTGAGATACTTCTTCTACACAAGTTATTTTTCAGTCTGTAAAATATTCATGTGTTAAACATTCACATTAAATATTCACATCCATAGTGGGCTGTGATTTCCACCACCACCACCACCACCACCACCCCCCAAGGAGCTGGAATACACTTCATGTCATTTGTGTATAAAGTGTGAGCAGTAGTCTGGAGTTGCTACAAAGTCTGTAAGAGTACCTCTTCCCTCTTAAACAACAGTGAGGATCTGAACCAGCATTTACATTTTACAAACTGCTCAGCTTTTGGATCCTGAACATTCTCTTCTTAAGATGCTACTAAGGCCCATGCTAGCATTCTTATAATGGAAGTAGATGTTGGGCTGGGTTAGCACTGCCTTTCTTTTGAACAGCATATTGTTTAGGATGTAGAAAGCATTGTAGAAATGTTCCTATAGGCTTTATCTTTTGTAATCACCTCTTCACTAGTTCCAAATACGTTATGACTGATCCACGTCTAATGTTTCTTATATATGGGTTTTACTCTTATAGCATTTCAGCCTAGACTGAGCATTCAGGACTGTTATTTATGCCATTATGTCCATGAATTTACATGCAGGATTATATTTTTCAGCTGTTTTGGTTCTAAATTGATATACCAACAGCAATAGAAAATGTGTTCTTAACTGCATCACAAACTGGGAAATCTGCAAACCAGTTGAGCACATAATGTATTTTGCTACTGAAATGAAGGGGGCAATCTGAGCCAGCTCTGTGTACTTTGCAAAGTAACAACACCTCCTTCTGCAGGAACGGATTGTTTCACAGAAAGACTTTTCTCATAACCCACAGCGCTCTGGGTAGAGGATTGGGGATGCATGTCTGCAGAATATCATTGCAAGTTAGCCTGTGTACAGGTTAGAGAGTCGCCATGTATCAGCTTTTTCAGGTATCTAGCTAATGGGAAGTTTTTCAGACTGAATCCACTTACATCCAAAATAATTCAAGCAATTTTCAGATCACCATTCCAATTGTATTTTTTTTTATTGTAGCACCTAATAATTAAATGTATAGAGACATTATTTTCTGTGTCAGTGTAGCAATATCTCATTAATTGTGTATGTTGGAAATGCTGACAAGTTCCTTTTAGGAACAAAAACCTTTAACTAATGTTGGATTACTTAATTATTAACAGTCTTATTACCTAGGAATAGAACCTGGCTCAATGGATGCAGACCAACTTGGCATAACATGTTCTGCCTTTAGGGGTCTATAGAGACAGAAAACATCAGTAGTCAGAGCCCCCTTCTTCTGTCTAAGAACACATTTCGCTTTGTTTAAACTCAAGCTTTTGATTCCAGAGGATTTTTTATGAAGACAAAATAGAGAATATAGTGGAAGTCTGTTTTTTATTAATAAGCAGAAAAAACTTGGAACAAAGGGTCACTTCTGACCATTTCTAAGCAACTATAAGGGATTTATTTGCTCAAATAAATTCTTAAATTAAATCTGCCTGTGTTATCGTTTTGTGAATATACTCACTGTTCCAGATACACAGAGCCATTGTTAACACCGGTGAGACTGCAGAGCACATCCTACAGTAAATGGCAGTAGTCTCAGAAATGAAGGCAAAATAAATGAAAATGTGGCTGCCTATTAAAATACTGAATCTAATTAACATAATCTTACAAACTCCACTTGTAACTGCGTATCTAATGGTTCAAAAACAACCACGGAGAGCTGGTGCTTTGTTGATTATACCAGGCAGAGTGCTGTACACAGACTGCTTTCAGAAAGGCAGGCATTCGTAATAGTGCATCTTATGTACAGTGTTATATAGACATAAATTTTAACCTCTGTTAAAGCAGCAATAGTCACAAGTCACCAAATCTCCATCTGAATAGTTTTCTTTATACCATTCTTTTTTTCTTTAAAAAGACTATCTCTGCAAGGTGCATGTATCCATACAGAGAATAGGCAGTGAATTAGCCAGTGTCTAATGATAAGGCTTTTTAATCTTATCCATGAGTCACTCATTTTCTGGACAAATCTATTGTTTGCCTAACATTGTAATTAGTCTAAAGCACAATCAATTATTTTTGTATTCAAATCTCATACCAGATACTAGTAACCAAGTGCAAAAATTGGTTATGCAATTGGGCAGTTAGACTTTCACACAAAACTCTGTGTGTGTGGTTCAAAAAACACCTTTTGTAAAGGGAAAATAAAACATTTTCTAGCTTTTAGAAATGCTTTAAACTATCAACATGCTTGTGATGTGTTAAATTGTCCAGACTAATGTAGTGTGATTTACCAGATACTGCTCTGCATACACGATCTATCAGTATTTCAGCAATGTTTGGGTAGAACAACCTTCAAATCATTGTGAGGGGGATTCTTTTATGAGAAAATGTTTTACTAACGTTAAATACACTTGAATTTATGGTATGTTGTTCTTTGAGAAAAATTAATTAGTCACTCTTTATGTAATCGTCCTGCTGTCAGGGCATGGTTTGCCTGGGGGAGGCAGGCTGGGAGCCCCATGGCTTGGCTGGCAGAGCCAGGGCCTCGCGGGCTGGGGCCTGTCCCATGGCCCTGGCAAAGCCAGCAGGGACAACCTGGGGACCAGGAGAGAGCCCAGGCCCTTGGCAAGTCTGGCATCAGGCTGGTTACACGGCTTGGGGGGTCAGGGCAAGGGCCAGGTCTGGCAGGGTGAGCAGGGTAGAACAGCTCCATGATTTAGAGTTGCGCCAGTGGTGACCAGAGAGCACGAGGCTGAGGCTTCTCTGCAGGCCGCCAAGCCTGGGGGCTGAGTGCTTGCAGGGCCACAGCACTTGTACTACTCTTAGTCATGTGTGAGTCCAAAAAGCTATGCCTAAGGCACAGACCTGAATGAGGGCAGAAAACATCTTGCTCGGTTTCCAGTTTTTTGGTCTCTTTTTAAGAAATAGAATGGTTTTATTTCAGATACAAAATGCAGGGGTGGGGTGGGGGGAACCACAGAAAACGTGTTGCAACAGCTTGCCAATAAAGGTAATTAATATATCCAAAGATTTGTGATGAAGATTGTGTAAAATTGTGCTAATTCCCAAGCTATGCAGGACAATTTTCTGGATGTTTTTTCTGGTTTCTCTTGTAAGCAGCTAAGGATAGCTGGGTGAAATTTCAAGGCCAGATTCTCATGGACTGGGTGGCTGAGGCTGGAGTTTCCAAAAGCCATACATTAAATTGCTAGAGACAATTCTTCCAGACACTTTGTGCTACTTTGTAAGAACATACTTTATAGATTTGTGTCGCCTTTTCCCCCAGAATAAAGGACTGTGGGTGTGAATAGTTATATATTCTAATGAAAAACAGAGGTTGAGAGGCAGAAGTTTATTGAGTGAATCAGGATGTCTGACTTGCAATTTTTAGAAATTACTGTAATTTCTTAATGTTATTCAAAGAAGCGGAACTTCATATGTATACTTCTGTCAGTAGATTACACCAAGGAATACCCTCATATCACTTATCTGGGTTTGAACTGACTGACACTACAAAGTTTTTATTCAAATCCTTCTACTCAAATAGAAGGGAAAACATAATTTGCAATGCTACTTACGGTACTCCGTTTACATCTAAAAGGAATTTTGACTTTGCTAAATGAGTGGTAACTTGAAGGTACAGTATAGAATATAACAGTTGTTTCCTAGTGGATAATTGTTGGCATAAAAAACTAACAGGCAATAAGAGCCAATTTTAAATCACTATTTGATCTTAGTTCTTAATGGAACATCTATGAACACCTGTGAATTGTCTCCATTTTTAAGTAATTAATCGCATGGCACCAAGCTTCCATCTCACAGAAAATTATAGTCATTATCAAAGGTCAGAATCCACTAGAGTGCTAAATATTTAGTGGAATAAATTTTGTTACTCCTAAAAATGTACTGTAGAGGAGTATTAATAGTCTAATTTCCCTTTAACAATAAATTACAACTTGTTCCAGAGCTGAAGGTTATCTTGCTTGTTTTATGCCTTCCCTTTGATTTTGATATCAGGCTTATGTAGTTTATGGTAATAGTGATGAGGGTTTTGTTATTGTTGTCCAAAAAACCAGAAAATTATTTTCAAATTCCTATGTTCACCTGCGGGAATGCAGTTCCTCATAAAAGTGGGGCTCTAGTTGTAAAAGTGAACTCATCAGCTGCTGAACGTGCTCAACAGGCACGTTGCCAGAAGGCTGCTGAAATGGAAGAGTAGTACACGTGTACTACACCAGGAACAGGGTAGTACACACCGGGAATTGAGTCTCCAAGATGCAGAGCCAAAAAAGGGAGATAAATCTGAGGTAACTGTCCACAAAATTCAAACATCTAAAATGTGGTTTTCAAGACACAAGCTGCATTTTAAAATGTTTAAAAAAAAAGGAAGAAAAAAAGAAAGGATAGAACCTTATCTTACTGTTTTGCCTTCTGAGAACTGGATAAGTAATCATGACTGAAAAATCAAATATTAGTTACATTTGGGGTTATGGAACAACATGAGACACATGATAGCTATGTACATTTTATGTTGGACATTGACAACCTATTAAATTAGGATCTTTGGTATTTCATTTTCAGAGAGAATCTTAGCTCACTAGACAAATTCAGCTAACCAAAACCAGGCAACCATTGGCCATTCTTAGTTTGAATCAGCAGCCATTAGAAAAGGCCTGGTATACAGAGGAGGACAGATCTTCAAAACTATGCATTGCTGTTAAGGCTCTGATTACTGCAGTTTCAAGATGGCTTTTGTGAATTCAACACTGGTTTATTCAGAAGGTTGTGGGTCTGACTGTCCCCTTGCTTGCAAAGTTGTTGAATGCATCTGTACAAATAAAATAGTGGCAAATAGATGATGTACACAAAGTCCAGAATAATCCAGCTTTTGTTTCCCCCACCTGACATTTTTGTATATGAGAAATGTGTATAATTGTACTTCCTTTCCCAGTAAAAACAGTGCAGTGGTTTAATTATTAATGGTAATTGCTGATAGATAATACCCTCCTTCTGAGGATATGAAAGTGTTATTTTAATGTTATTTTAATGATTTATAGAAAAGGTCTCAGATGGTATGGTATCTGCATGCAGCATTTTACAGCACAAGATAAACTCGGAAAGGTTGCAATGATATGTAATGATATAAAGCATTTGGGGCTAGAGACTCAGCTAGGAGAAAAAATCATTGGCTATCTAAGTCTGTCATCCTAGATCAACTGGAGTAAAGCAGCCTAGAAATGGAAACCTCTGGCATTTTCTGATCCTGAGTAGGAAGCATCTGATTCTTATTTCAAAACAGCACTTTTTCCAGTTAATGTATCATCAAAGACTATATTTTAGATGCTTTTTTTTCTCTAAAGTGAGTATGTTCCAGACCAAGTGCCCTTCTTAGCTGGTTTAATAAATAAAAATGTTGGGAAAAGGAGATATTTAACAAAACAGTCACATCAAATATAACTGTATAAGAATAGCTTGCTTTTCTCTATAGTTTCTCTAGAGTCTTCTGGGACCAATCTCACTCTGACAAAATGTCTCATACCATCGCAGAATAGTTGAGGTTGCTGAGAAATACTCTTCCCACACACTTTCCTCTTGGTAGCTGTGTCTTTGCTTGGAAATTCCACAGAACTTGTGGCTGCAATAGTCCCAGAACAAGAATAAGAAATGGAAGCTGGGAGACAAAAGAACAGTCATTTTTTCATCTCTAAAGAAGAATTTGGGGGAACACCTAATAAGTACATTGAAATGGAAGCCTTAATGAAGCTGTGTAGGTGATCCAAACTACTGGAAAACTTATTGTTTGATGTTTAGAGAAATTTAAAACCTCCACTAACTATCAGTATTCTTGATCGCATGGCAGAATTGCAGTTTAGTGATCAATTAAGTTGTAGTATATTAACTGTAAACATTTTCGGTCCCCTTTCTGTGGGTAGTTGTTTGACAACTGGTATATTTCAAAATCTGCCTAATAGCCTATGTTATCACTAGTACCAGAAGAATGTTAGGTGCAGACCTTTGAAATCTGATCATATCATGCTGGTCAAACAGATTTTGATTTTTTGTCTAATCTTAAGTGAACATGGACAACATGTTCAGGCACCACCTCAGGAAAAAAACATTGCACAATTCTTGGACAAGCTGATAGTCAGCTGGGTGTATGATGTGTTGTCATTCTCGTTGTCTTGTGGCTATGACGTGGAGAACATCATACTGCTTCAGATACATGACTAATTAGGACAATGCAGTAACATAAATTTTAAAGTTTTGGATTCTTAGAGCCTAATTTAGTGCTTGGTTTTCTTACCACAGTGGAAAAAAAGGTCAGCCTTCTCCATTGGACTGTTACTGACCTCAGGATTCCTAGGCGATTCTCTTTATGGTATGTACCTATGTAGTGCTTATGGCCCGGACTGCTTGGGAAGCAAAGGAGGCTGTATGATGGGTAAAATCAGTGCAGAAGTACATAGTACATTGGTCTTCTTGAAACCTCCTTAAACCCTTGTCTTTCACTGTGTTGTGTTTTTTCCCCCTCTTCTTTTATCATGTACTTCAGTAAGACTTGTAGAGGGGATGTTTGGTTTGTGAGCAATGCTGAAGGATCTCATCTCCACTGTAGTCAGTGGCAGTCGTTTTTGAAACTCACACTGAACGTGGATGGAGAACTGTGACTTGCATGTGAAGATTTGTGTCCCTATAACTGTATAAGGAAAAGGGCACTTATGTGATGAGGTGACCCGTTTGTCTCATCTGCCACCTCCTCTTCCCTCTTCACTCTGCAATTTTTTGCAAGTCATGAGTAGTACAAAGGCAGTACTGGATTCAAATATCATTTGGGTTTCAACACTTTGCCTAGTTCATGAGTGTGCCCTGCATGACCATTGTCTCCCTAGTTAGCCCTTTGAACACTCTGAGTGGAGGCTGTCCATGGACGAATAACCTGAGCACAGTGGTCACAATGTAATTCCAAAACAACCATTGCATATGCTTTTGCCTTTCCAGAAAAACAAGTAAGTAGTGGAAAGCTGATGGAGAACTACAAGAGGAAAGGAATGTGTGGACATGGTAATGAATTGGAAGAATTGTGTGGGAGTGGTTAGAGAATGTAGAAGACAGAACATTTCAACTAGTGTAATTTGTTCTGCTGTTGACGCACAAGTTTTTTTGCATGTGTTAATCTTTCTGAAAATTCCAGAGAGGGAATGAATTCACACTAGTCTCATGCAGTAGCAAGTACATAGTACCGCAAAGAGTTGTTCCCTTGGGTGTGTACCTTATTGGAGAATTTATTGCACTGTATGTTAATGAAAATTTGCCTGTTCTGGTTGCTATTTGTTACTGCAGTTCCTATTTTGTGAGTTGATCAAAAACCTATTGCAAAATGTTTTGCTTCAAAATCTGGATGATTGTCATGTGATAGAGCAAATGGTTTTTCATTACTGTTAATAACTTTCCACTTGCATTACCAATGCATTGCCAATGCAATCGAAGCCACTGGTTAGATCTTTTTGAAGTTCTGCATTCTGGGAATTTCTAATGAGGCAAATGATAAGAGTACTTTTGTCATGTAACAGAAAAAAGCTAAATTCTGTGTAATGGCATAATAAGAAATTTTTGGTTGAAACATTTAAAGGAAGGAAAAATTATTTTTTCATATTAGAAAGAAAGAACTTACTGGTCTGGCTGTATGTTACATATTAAATATTGGAGTAGGGACAGGATTCTTGGTTGATCCACTATGAGCTACCCAAAGGTATACGTAATTGTGTTCTTTCTGATAGTAACTTTTACAGCTGCATGGAGTACCTTTCTGTTCACATGTAAGGGAATGTCTTCCAGTCTACTGTTCTGCAGCGTGGGTCTGAATTTAGATCTCTTGCATCTTGAGTTGGAGCAGTCTCTTTGTTTAGTAGGAGACAGGCACCATCATCTCTTCTGGCATCTGCATTTTTAAGAAAAGAATGCCTCGTTTGGTTTTTTGACAGAAACTCCAGGGAAGGATGCAGGGCTGTGAATTTTGGCCAGAATTAGATACCCAAGTATCTGTAGAACACTGAGCTGAAGATGTGCTTATTTATTCAGTGTTTTTCTACTGGCAAGATAATCATCGCCTGCCTCAGTGTGCTGGATGCCCCTATCCTGTTTTGATAGACTTCTGTTTCACTGCTGTTAGATGGCCTAAGTGACATAGAGCTGTGGATTCCTTTGTAAGAACCCAGAGTCGCTCTTTAGCCCTGACTTTAATCACCTGATATTGCCTTTTCTTAAGTTATTTTATTGTCCCTAATAGCTTCTACTTGTACCATTTTGTTCAACCTAAATTAATGTTTCAAATGCGAAGACAAATATTTTACTTAGTTTTTGGATATTTACTTCATTAATTTGTAATGCTCAAGGCACCAGAGCTCATATGCATGTGTGGGCACATGAAGAAACAACCACAGGGATCTCTCCTGCTATGCAAGGTTTCCAACAAACATGACATACATAATCTATTCTGTGATTTAATATAGGATCAAGACATTAAAAACTCTAGTACAATTATTTAATGCAGTGATATTGCTAACTCACATTTCAACGTGTGGCATCCATTCAGTGAGACTTTTTTGCTGAATTCTCAGCTTTTAAAAGATGAACACATTTAATTGTTCTTCTAGGAAAAAAAAAATCTGTCTGCATGAATGGCTAATAGGAAATAAAAAAAAAACCAAAACCACAACCCAAAGTCAGAAAAGTTTGTCTTCTTTGGGATTTAAAAATGGAATTCAGGGTGAGTTGTATTCATCCCCTCATTATCTTTTCTGACTGAAGGAGGAAAAAACAGAAAGACTCATGCTGTCATGATAAAAGATATTTCAAAGAAGGTCACCATTTAGTATGCTTTACTACACAAGTGAGGAATCATAAGTGTGCTTTTATTATAATTGAAATTTATGTGCATACCAGTGTATGATCTCATAACAAACAAGTTATACCCAAATCTTTCAAAGAGGAAAAAAAACCTGGTATGCCTGTAAACCGATACAAGACTTACTGGAAGAGCTGACTAATGTCAACCTTTTGACTTAATAGACTGCTTCTACACATTTCCGTCCTACAGTAATAATGTATTATTTTATATTACTAGGATCATTAGGCTGTTTCTGCATAAGGACCATTACATGTAACTTACAATGTAGCTTAAGATTGCCTAAAAAAAATCTTTTAAATAAAATTAAATTGACTGCTACTAAACAGTAGCACTTCTCAAGCATTTATTTGGCTTCTTTGCAAAATTAGACTATAAACCTTGCAAAGATTAAGCTTTCATATATGTTCAAGAAGTTTCTGCTGCTGAAAGGGATAGATGAATTGTGCAAGAATTTGTGTTACTTCGTTTTTTCCTACCTCTACCCAGAATAGAAGGGCAGAAGCATCTTCGTATGATTTTTTAGAGAAACATCAAGTGGGATGAATCTCATTCAGTCCTAATACATCCCAAGCATTTAGTAGCAGCCTAATTTGTTGGCTTGTGCACTGGTATCTTTGAGCATTGAATTAGCAGATTGTGCACGCTTGCCCTAAAGGAGGCATTACTATTGCTGAGGCCTATCATAGGAATACTTTTAATTACTTGAACATACCTATTTACTCCAGTAGAGGGAAGCAGCTCATACACATACAGCTCCAACACCTTTCTAATAAAAATACTATTCCCTTAAAAGGCACACCTATTCTAGCCACAGGCACTTGTAATTGTTGACCAAACACCAAGGAAGATACCTGAAGAAACTAATAGTTATTAAGGTAGAAATAGCATTTTCTTAGAGTTGGGTAATATATTACTGGCCAAATGCCATGTTAGTTAGCGTACATCTGTGTTTAGCACTGTCTGTTCAGGGCCTTCTGTCACTGTACTATAATGAGATTTACTGAAGCAGCCTTTGACAGAGGTGCAAACTTGAGTAGGAGCACAGTAGAATCATAGGCACTTGGCTTCTCTGCTTTTTTTTTTGCTTGTCTAAGGATAGCAGGAAGTCTTGGGAGTTAGTTAAGTATGAGAGTTCAGTCAATGGTTAATATTTCACAAAAGATCAATCTACATCCTCATCATATTACTTTTACTTTCGTTTACTGATGCTGGTTATATTAAATATCTCATTTGGTAAACATTAGAACCTATCTGTTAAGTTCTGTAATAACAAAATGGGCTGTGACTTCATATCACAGGTATCATTTGTGAAACATAATATGAGAGCATTCTTCTTTGTCATTGTGTACTACACAGTGAAAGGGTTGACTTAAAAACATTATTTTTTGTTGTTCCTGCATGTAGTTCAGCCCTGTCTGTAAAATTATTTTAGGAACGCATATACAAGTGTATGTGTTTCTCATTACAGAATTCTACAATTGGTATTTTAATCGTATTCCACAGACAATGGAAATCTCATACCGATCAGGATCACACAGGGATTCTGTTCCTTTGTGGCTAAAAGGAGAGGTTGCTAGCTTATATATTTTTTTTAATGGCTTCAGGCTTTTGGATTCACACACACTAATCACAGTGCCTTGTACTTTAGCTATATAGGCATTACAATATCTAAACTAACAATGCTAAGACTTTCTAGCAGTAACTCTTTTGTTCTGCACTTTTGTGCTATGCAGAAATACAAAATGTATATTTTATTAAGAAAATAATTTAGTAAATTATTACTACTTCTAGAAATAAATGTTCCACTTGACGAGAATGAAAATTTGATATGCAGCAGAGAGTTTACATTTTAGACTAAATGTGTTGGAGTAAGTCTTTTTTTTTTTCCTACTTGCATGACTTGTACTTTGGGGGAGCTAGTCGTGTATAAAGGAAGAAAGATTTGTCCAGCTGTGACATGTAAAGACTATTTTCTCCCACAGGGTACAAAAGCACAGTAATTACTGACAGTGTGATACCTTATCCTCAGTTAGCAAATCATCAGTAATTTTTTCAGTTGTATTGACTTCCATAAGATTATTTTACAAATGGTATTCAGGTGCAAGAATTTCCCTTTCTGCTTATGCATTGTAGGTTAATACAAACTGATAAGAGTCATTCCTCTTCATTCACACTATCAGACTGGCTTGGAGTTAGGTGAGCAAGGCACTGAGTGATATCTTTCTGTTCACAGAAAGGCCTGCCTACTTTGTGAATTTCCATTCTGATTGGAGAAGTCCGTGACACTCAGCTTTATTTTAAAATCTATTTCAATAGTAGTTTGTGTATCTGTGCTTGCTGGCGAAAGTGTGCTAGCAACACAGGAGTCTATGGTTAATATCTCACACAGCTTGCTAAAGTGATCCAGGTACAGTAACATGGATAGAGATGAAGAAAACTACTATGGAAAACATGGTAATTTACCTGCTTTCTTATGATAATTCATAAGCACCTGATCTAAATCTCATTTATTTCAACTGGGTTATTTCAACTGATTTTAATGGGGTTGGATCCAGCCCCAAATGGTTTTCCATAACTTCTTCAATTATTAGCAATATCCTAATTTTTTTTGCAGCATGACATTTGCAAGTTTATTTCAATTGCAGATCAAAGGTAAACTTTATATATATATTGTCAATTTTTATTTTAATTAAGTAATTTAGATTTTTTTAAAAAAAATTATTACATTAACGAAGTGCAGAATTAAATTCATATGCTGTTTGGAATCAGAATTGGTAAATGAAATATCTTGTGAAATATATCTTGTAATGATATTATAATTCAATGTACAAAAGTTTCATATTATAAAGCAGCCTGTGAAATAGATCTGTCTCATCTGCAAAAAGTGAATATCACCTCAGTTTTTAATCCTAGTAAAAAAATGACAGTTGTTATCCCACACCACTGCTTTTTTCTTTTTGCCTACCAAACTCCTAATGCTTGGAATTTGCTTTCTAAATATGTTTGGGCTTTTATAGCTAAGGAATTAGTTTGTTTTTACCGGGAGCTACGTAAATACTAATAACATAAATAATTCTCACCTCACCCCCAAAGAATCTTCTCAGTTTTTAAAGAATGGTAGTAATTAATTAGGGAATTTGATATCTAATTTGGAAAAACGAGAATGACGCAAACAGCATTTTTCTTTTTTCTGTTGTTCCATGAAACTACGATCACAGTTGCTGTGTCACATGTTTTGTTAAGGAATATTCCAGTGATGCTACAGACTACTTCTGTCAGTCAATTTTGGTGTATTTTTAACTTAGAATATCATTGCCTTTTTCTATGAAAACTGCCATGTTCTGTAATGGATTATATCAAGAGCTAAGTGACGGAGGAAGACAGTTTGAGTAGTGTTGCACTGCACCGTGCCATGATAAGCATACTGACTGCTGGCAGTGAGGAACAGTTCCTGGAAGAAGCACTGCAATAATTTCACTGCTGTTAATGACTGTTATTATCTCACAGCATCCCTCTGCTTGCCTGATGGAGATGAAAGTCTCCATTTGAATCAGAGCTTGCTTTGTCTATTTTTATTTTCTTGCCTATCCATTAGTTTTTTAGGATACTAGTTTTCATTGTAGCAGTATTGGGGAGTTCACCTACTACACCTGAATATGCTCCACAGATGCATGTATCTTTTGACATGCATTCTCTTTGTTCCATTTCAGAAGCACACAGGTATGGCATAAATAACAAAAGTTGAGCTATTTACAATGGTGGACACTTTATTAATAATGACCTTATTATGGAAAGGAGGACACTTGTAGAAACACATTACATCTTCCCCAGCTAATTACATTATAAAACCATTCTGCTTAATGGAGACATTCTGGAAGCTCAAGAGTGTGCCCCTGCCAACAAGCTTTCTCAGGACAACACAGACTGACTGGAGAAACATCTATAAGCAAAACATAAGTGTGTGGCTTCCCTGCTGAAAGTCTATTCTGTTTTTGAAAATCTAGATTGTTGCCGTACCAAGCAGATCAGAAATCACTCCTTTCTGTCTGGAAGGTAAACAATACATACATGATGTGTGAGAAAATATAAAAGCAAACAAGCACGTTAAAATACATCTGGGGCATGCTAGGTCTTAACTGGCTGTAACCAGTCAGTTACAGCAATGTGGGGCTAGATGGACTTCAAGAGATCCATTTGGCTATTTCTGTGCTGAGACATGGTGCACTTACTATTCTATTCCAAACAGGTATTTGTCTAATCCATTCTTAAAAGCTTAGGGTGAGGACAATTCAGAAGTATGCTTGGAAAACCTGTTCCAGTGTATAATAGCCCATGTGTTCTGAAAGGTTTCCTGATGCCTAATCTAAACCATCGGTGCTGTAAATGAAGTTAGCTACTCTGATAGAGGAAGCTGAGAACAACTGGTCACTGTCATTTTTATATGGTATTTGAAGGCTGTTGTTTTGTGCTCCTTCCCTTAATCACAGTCACTGAAGTTTCCATTAATTTACTGCTTTTGTAAACCTCTTAGTGTCTTTAATCAGTCCTTCTACTCTCTCCAGTTTGTATCTTCTGAAGTTCTAATGCCATGATCTAGAAATAGTTTTTCACGGAGGCCTTACATATCCCAAGCACAAGGAACAGTGACTTCACCAGTCATGCTCACACTTCTTGAATGAGTTGTGCTTTTTTTTGGAAAGACATCACTTTGCAGAGTCATACGCTGTTTGTAGTCTGCCGTAATCCTTTAGTGTTCTTGCCGTAATCCTTTAGTGTTCTTCTCATCAGTTTTGTTGAAAGCAATTATTCTGTATGGATTTGTGAATGTAGTTTGTCTAAATAACTTTTGTCAGTTTATGAAAACCACTTTGAATTGTTAAATTGTTTATCAAAATCTGATTTTGTCTCCAGAAGTATTTTAACACTTGTCGCCTGCACAGTTTCAAAGTGTTCGTTCTACTTCATTGTTCAAATCGCTAAGGAAAATATTGAATAGCTTCTGAGAATGGGTTGCTCCAGTAGTGGGATTGAGCTAACTACTAACATTCAGGAGTGAGAACTTGGGGTCTTAATGGAGGATTCAGTGAAAGTGTTTGCCCTCAAAAGTAAGTAGACTGTAAGAAAGAATTATTAGGAATGGACTGAAATTAAATAGAAAAGCTCATTATATGATTGTATAAATTGCACCCAATATTTGTGGTGAATAACCTGTGCAGTTTTGGCCCTTCCTTTTCCAGTGATATACAGTAGTGCTGAAAAAGGTACAGAAAAGGAATATAAGCATGACTGAAAGTATGGAATGGCTTAGGTACAAGAAACAATTGAAGAGACTGGGACTCTTGAAGATAAATGAGTAAAGTGGAATATAATAACCTGTAAAATTGTTAGTGCCATGCCTTGCTGCCGTATAGGTATGAGCTGACTGATGGCAAACTTAAAACAGACAAAAGGAGGTAGTACCTCAATGTTTCCTTAACCTGATGAAATGCCCCATGATGTAGGGCACTGCAGATTGTTAAAGTGCATGCAAGTTAAATAGAGATTTATTAAATGAATGAGAAAGAAATTCACCCACAACTATTAAATACAAAGTCACTGCCTTTGGTTCAGATTGCAAATCTCTGTAATCTCAATTTTAGGGAAATACCACTATGTTTGCCTTGGTTTTGCATTTCTCCTCAGGTATTCACTATGGCCCCTTGCTAGACACAGGGTATGGGTTCAATGGGTCTTTCTTGTGATCTGGTGTGGCTGTATCTGTATCTGTGTATTGCCATCTGTGACCCATGCTGAACTCGGCTCCTGTACAAGCAATAAACAAAGGCTCACTTCAGTATGCCTTACGGGTAGAACTTGTCAATAGGGAGTAATGTTACAGACTCTGAATTGTTCTGGAGATAAATTATTCTGTAGAAATACTTATTTTGTAGTAATTGCTGTACAAAAAAGTTCTTCAAAATACAGGTTTTGGCCCAACATTAGGTATTTTTATGGTACACTTGCTTTCTGGACCATGGGAGGTTCCCTTAGTACCTGTGTAACAGCATAACCTACATCTTCCACTCCCCAGCACTGCTGTCACACGTCACTCCTCCGAAGTTTTAGCTTTCCCAGTCTCTTCTGTGTTAAAATGTATTTGTCTTAGGAGCTTGGTAGGGTGGACCTGAATGCCTCAGATGAAGGGCAAATAGAATTTTATTATCTGCTGTGTTTATTGTACTGGTCTGTGTGTATTTTGATAAGGTTTTTCTGATACAAACCAAGAACAAAGCCTGGCATTTAGTTAATAAGTAAATTCTGCTTTTGAGAAGTTGCTGAATTCTTGTCTAATTGAAGAAAATAAGTATTTTTTCTGTGGATGGGGGAAAGCTTAGGCTGGTAACACCCTTTAATACCAGGTAGATTCAGAAGAGGGGATCCTTAAGAAGGCAGTGAGAAAGCACTTGGAAACAGTAATTTGTATTGTAGTGTTGACGTTTAAAAGAAGAAGTAATTTTCCGTTGCCCAAAGTTTGGTTCAATAAATCTCCATAATTACTGAACTTAAAAAAATTGCATCAAGCTGAATAACTATCTTCAAAAGGAAAAATCCAAATCCTGGTCTGCTGCATGAAGGCTGGCTTCTTTCTTTTCATACAGTAGCTTGAAACTTGAAAATTTAAATTCTTCCATACACATCTGAAGCACAGATTGGTGAGTTAGTATTTGGCAGTTTCTTAGTATAGTTTGCTTATGTGTAGAGTGAATCAATTGGAACTATGCTAACCAGGATAGCCATGTGAAAAAAATGTTATCATCTGTGACTCCTTCCATTTGTAAACTCTGGCCAGATATTACTGCCTGTTTCTAGGAGGGATCTGACTTGACCTTCTAGTCGTTCTGAGATTCATACAAAGCAGCAACCATGTTCAGGGATGTATGCATAACCAACTTTAACTTTAAAACCTGCTCTGCTTCCTACACTGCATCCTCTTAAGAGTTAGAGAAGATATTTGAGACACATGCTCTTCTGGCTGCTTTGTGGTGCTGTACCTCGTCATCAGCTTTGGAGAAGCTAGTGCAGTCACACTACCTGTGCAGAGTAACGTAGAGCAAGGTCAGCACTGAATTTCTGCAGTCTCCAGCCATGCTTTGTCATCTGATAAGCCCAAGGCAAAAAGGGCAAACCTGCAACTCTGTGTCTATAAAGTCCTGTAACAAAAGCAGTGGGAAGTAAGAATAACTCTGAAAGACTTTAAGTATAACATTAAGTAGAGGCATAACTCCAAACTGTTCTTTTAGAGAAAAATCAATGGGACTTAGAGTGTAGCTCCAGAGGTTCACTTGCTGCTGAACACACTGAGCGTGTGACTACGAGACATAATCCTTCTCTCTCATACTTTCTACTGTGAACACTGTGCACAGGTGTAGTGATAAGATGTACATTAAAGGTAATTTATCATGTGGTAGATGTGAGGCCCTCAATGTTTTTAAGCTAGAAGAAAAAAGCTTTGATCTCATCTACAAGAACTAGGTAATTGTATTAGTGAATTACTGATATTGCCTGCATGAAATGATTTTAACTGGTTAAATAGGAATATATGGAAGATATTCTTCAAGAACTGCTGTTAACACCCCCTTCTCTATAGCTTTTATTTTAGATAAGGACATATTTTTATACTGTTTTATTTTAAATGCAGGTGAACCAAGGAAATTTGACCCAAAGTTCAGAGGACCTATTCATAACAGGTAAATATCTTAACTCATTCTATTTAATTCTTTTGGTTTTGTCATGAACAGGGGATAAAATTTTTTTTAACAAAACTTATTAATTTGATTCTGCAGTTCTTTAAAATCCAGAAGATTACCTGCCTTACCACCCTTGAGGATATATGACTGCTGGGGATTATTTAACTGTATGCTCATAAGTTTTTTCAATTTGAATGCCAGTTCTGTATGCCTCATATTGTCTAGTACCTGCCGTCTGACTTTGTGCTGGTATAAATAGGACCATTTGAGGTGGTGTTATGTTCTGGGGTGCCACGGCCATGGGATGCAGTCTGTCTTGTTTCTGTACAGCACAGGACTGGAACCCTGGCGTGCTGTGTTCTTCAATTTGCAGCTGGTTTTCCTGCTCCCGTAGTCACCTCATCAAGGGATTTATTTAACTCTCTCCAGAATATGGCCTGGGTGTGCACCATTACATTTGTACTGTGGCTGGCCAGCAGGGTAAATCCCTGGCAGAAAATAGGTAGTGCTTGAACAGTGACAGCAGTAAAGTACTGTCAGTGATGTGGCTGGCTGCTGGAGTGACCCAGCCCTGAAACCCTTACTTGAGTGAACGGTTTTGTACATGCGTGAAGAGTGTCTCTGAAATGAGTGAGACTGCCTATGGCGCTGTGGACTGCAGAGTTGGATCATAAAATATTGCAATTTAATGGTATTTCTGAGCAGTATATTACTGTGCCTTTCTGTCATGTGCATGGGGAGTGGTGAAACTCTGGTGATGGTGTGCCAGGAGGACTTCTCTTGTTTTTACTATTACTGTGTGATACAGTTAGTAAAAACTGGTTTTGCACTGTGGCTTGCTGTTACATCTGTTCAGTTGCTGTGACAGCTTCTGCAATTCCAAGTATATGTATATGTGCTATTCTAATTGTACATTCCATGGCAGCTTCTAAAAAACACAACCAAATGAATACAATACAACACTACTATACCACATAAGTTCAGTGCATTTTATAACGCTTTGGTGGGATAGGATTGTTGAAAACAGTATAAAAAAGGTCAGTTCCCTAAGCATTAAGGGTATGGTTTCATTGTCCAGTAGACCATAAGGCAGAGATAGCTGCACTGATGCTTATTGAGCATACTTTGCAATGAGGTGCGCTTGGATTTAGATTCAACCTACTGTTTTTGCAAGATACCCAAATGACTTACCTGGCCTTTTGGGGTCATCAGTGCAGCACTGTGCAATAAACTATTGACATACCCTTGAAGGAGTGAAGAGTATTATTTAATTTTTTTAAGGACAGTGAATGAACTGGCGTTTTTTTAATTCATTTTTCCAATGACTAAGGTTAAATGATTAAGAAACCACAGTCTTTTCAAGCAAATAAAGACTGTCTAGTTCCTATGAACAAAATGCCTTTTCAGAAGATATTCCAAAGAGTTCAATAGGAGGAAAATGGGCATCTTCCCTGAATTTGTTTCTGACTTTGGGCCTTCCCACTTTTCTGTAGAAGCAGAGGCACTAGGAAGCTGAAAGCATACAATTTTGTCCAGAGGAATGAGTGCTAGCAATGAATATGTGGGTGGGGACAGAGCTGTTTGTACGCCTTGCCATAACTGGCAGAACTCTGTGTACAGTGTGGGTGGGGAAACACCTATCTTTGCTTTCTGCTGATAAAATTATTTGCCCTGCTCTTGATTTCATTGTCAGTTTTCATTGGCCAGGGAGAAAGTTTGTCTTCATTTTTGAAAAATGGAGAGGATGGGTTTCTAGGGAGATAGGCTGCAAATTGCACAAATCTGCACTGAAAGGTGCAGAGACAGCTGGAAAAGGTCACATCCCATCATCATGACTGCTGAAGCTGATGCATTTTTGGAGGTGCTGTAGAGTAGAAATGATGTTTTGAAGTTGTTGAGCACCAAGATGCCCCCCAAATCACTAAAAGCCTGAAAAACTGAGAAACAGAAAGCCGTGTCTTAATAATGGTGTATTAATGTCTAGTAAAGACTGGATTACTCTCACAATTTTTGTCAGATGGATCCTTTGCAAGGAGATTCAGTTACATGAACTTTTTTTTTTTTTTAATAGAACAGAACTGTTGCCAGTGGTTAAATTGTTGAACAATGGTGGATGAAAGGAGTGTTCAAGAAGGCAATGTGTGTAGTGCTTTGCTAGCACCATCGTTCTCAAGGGGGTCGTGTGTGGAATTTGGTATATTTCATGCAGACATCTTTTTATTAAAAAGCATTAAAATGCAATGGCTGTGTTGATTGACTCTGAGCCAGCCAACTCATGAAAATCCAAAATGATGCTATCAAGATGATGTCTTTTATTGGTATGACTGCATACTGCAGTCCTTTAATTTTTTTCCATTCTCATTCTGCACCGTTCAAGACTGTCTGCCTCTGTTCTCCATAGAAATGTTAGTGTACAGTGGAAATATGCATCGAAAAAGTGGATTCTATCTGAAAGTAGTTCTCTGTTACAAAGCCTCCTGCCAGAACAATCTGGCTTCACTTCACTTCACTTCACTTCACTTAATAGTGCTGGAGATGAAAGCCTGTCTGTTACCTCTTAGAAGGTTCGGTAGTTTACAAGTAGAGTGAAATTGCTCAGAAAACGTCTAAGAAATCATGGGCAATTCATCAGCGTTTTTCCAGATGTAAGTGTAACATAGAGAATAAGTTCTAAACTAGCATTTACTATCCTTAGAGAGAAGAACAAATTAGAGAACCACAAGTTATTTATCAATTTTATCTTTCTCAGCAGAAAATTTATGACAGAGAACACTGCAGTCTTGTGGTACTCTCATTTGAACACACACACTTCTTGCCTACGCAGGATGTATTTCTTCTTTCCTTTCTGAAAGCTAATAATTTTAGAAATAAATGGAAATGTTTGTTTAGGGAGTTGATCCTAATTTGAGAAGCATCTTTATGATACTGCCAGTGAGACTTTGTATGCACTGTGGATAGGAATGAATTTAAGTGATAGTTTAGGGAGGTTATTAAGTGTTCATCTATGTACATTACTAGCAGAAAATACTTGTAAGTTTATATATATAGTATTCACCAAGTGAGTAAGCTTACAGGTTGAAGCAGTAGCTCTGCAATTTCTCAGCTTAAAATGATGGAGCAGGAGTTTTGGTAGATGACTTTCTAAAGGAAAATAGAAACTTCTGGTGTTCCCTGTCAGTCTGAGCTAGAGATGTATACCTTCCTCACACCAGATCTGATGGTCAGTTTAAATAAATTCTTATGAGACAAAATCTAGCACATCATATTTTAAGTCTAGGCTATCTCTGATTCCTCAAAGGTAGAAATTTCCTCCAAGCCATCTTTCCCTGCCCCTAGAGGTTCAACCCTAGGAACTGAGTAAGTTGGGCACCTCTCATTTTTGAATGTATGAATGCTTTGCTAGTGTCTCAACCCTAAAGCTGTCTGTCAATCTCTCCCCACACCCCCCACCGCCAGCATTGAAATGGTCTCTCATACTGGACTTCAGGCAGATTTGTCACATGAGAGAGGAGCTCTGTTGAATTATCTCAGTATTCCATGCCAATGCCAGATGAAGGAGGGAATGTTGTGGGGAAGGCTTGTGAAGTTAAGGAGTCATGAGGAATTTAGACAGAATGAGTTATGCTTCTTTAAGAATAAAAAAGCATTTCTTCCACCAAAATCATCATAAGAGATCTTAAATATGTTTGTGGATAAATCCGTCAGGTGCCATCATACAGGTGGGAAAACAAGCTTCTCCTTTTTCTTAATGCAATTGTGCTACTTTGGGTATAAAATGAACTGTCTTCCTCCATTTTAGATTTTCTCTAAGGTCCAGTAAGGGAATTTATATAGGCAATACAATCATAGTGTATTTTTCTAAACTGCTTTGGCAAAATCAGATTAGTAAATCACACTTCTGACTTAACTCCAATTTTGTGGAGTTTATCTTAACTCTTCCCCTTGCCCCTTCTCTTTTTTTCTCCCTCCTCTATGTACTTTGTTTTTTCTCGTATTCCTCTTGCTGGTTAGACACATTGTAAATTTTTTTTCTTGTTATGTTTTAAAAACTCCTGACACCTCCTGGACTATCTTTAATTGTTCAACATCTTTCTAGAAATTCAGTGTTCTTGTTAAGACAAAGATCACCTTTTCCTCTGTGATTAGAAAATGTAGTTAATGGATTCTCATGCAAATTGAATATCAGTAAATTTCCCTAACCATTTAGCTACCTTCTTTAAGAGTTTGAAAAAAACTAATAAAAATTCCTGACCTTAACTAGCAATACAAACTTCACCTTCTCACAAATATAAAAGTGTCACTCGTAGATATCTACATGGCGCATCACTTGGTACTGTGGTCAATATTGAAATAATAAATAATTTTGACATTTAAATTATCCTTTGTGCTTTTTAAACTAAGTAGCCTGCTAAAGATGTTACTTAGACTACACTAAGAATCTACCATAGATAAATGTTGGTAGAATATAAAATTATTTTTCTTCCTACTGGTATTTGATTGGTCCATATATATTTTATTACATGTTGTTGTCTGTATCAACATAACGTGCTGTGCACTTGCTGATATGAGTGGGGAAACCTACATTTTTCTTTGAGTTTTTATTTTGTGTTCCAGGTTTAGGGCATACAGTTTCTACAGAGGTTGCTCATTTGCAGATACTGAAATTTGAGTTTTCCAGAACTAAACAATACTTCCTTAAGCATGGTGCCTCTAACTAAGACATCAGCTTAGTAAATCCATGCAGGTCAGTGCAGATCACTCGTACTCATTAAGAAAATGCAGAATTTAAGTTGATGGTTGCAGTGAAAACTTGTATAAATATCTTTTTCTGTGCAGCTTTGGCCTCCACAGTAGAAGTGGCAATTCATGGGGGATTTTGAAAGGAACTTTCTCTGCAAATATTTAGTTTATGGGCGCCTTACACATTTATTCAACTGTGCAGGATGATGCCCTCAATGTCACTGTGCTGATAGAAATACCCATTTGTACAGCAGATCTTTCTTCTCAGTTCAGCCCCAGTGAAGAAAGTGGTCTTCAGAGCTGTTCGTAACATTGTATGGCATAGTGTAACATCACCTTGATGCACCGTGATTTAGGGGAGTCTCAAAACACAAACTGTTAAGCAGGCAGGGAGGAGGAACTCAGAAGTGAGGACATTAGTGGTCACCTTAATGTGTCAGCAAAGTTGAAATTGGTAACCTGGAACTCACACTGTGAACATCTTAAGCCTCGTTTTGCTCTGTGGCTGCACAGTGCAGGGCTCAAGACTATTTGTAGGTGCTAATGTGCTGCTAGTGCTGTTTAACTAATAAACGTTGTAGTTTCTTGCTAGTGCAGCATCTTGAGCGAAATTGCACTTGTGCCAGATTGGGCATGAAACTGCTAGAGAGAGGTTCTACTCAGTCATTAACGATTAAGTGCATGAACTGTCAGTGAATAAATGGCTTTTATGCATTAATACTCTGTGCGGATGGTTTTATCTTTGCATTCATTTATTTGCTAGGATGCCATTACACACGCACAAAGTATTGTTTGCATGCACTGCCACATGTAACACAGCAAGAGAAGCCAAGAAGCCAGTATGTTTCTGAGGGATGGTGGAAGGCAAATCAGGCTCCATAAATTAAGCTAAATGACAGCAGTAAGCAGTAAAATGTGATGTGGGAGCCCGAACTGTGCACTTAACCAAATGAAGGTCTTTTATTACGTCATCGGAAAATGATGAATCTGATGGATTTATCAGCAATTTATCTCTATGGAAACTCCTGTGTTCAAATACATAGACTCACTCTATTTTGGTTCAGATTATGGAACTTGGTTATCTAAAAAGTACCAGAAAACATCAACATTTCCAATACTGGCTATCAGCAAAAGCATTTTTAATGTTTTGTCATTTATATCATAAGAAATGTAAAATGCTTTTTCTCATTAATATTTGAATGTTTACACATAATTGTTATATAAAAGTATGATAGCGCTATCTGTAAGAAAGATTATAGAGCCCGTATGGTAAGTAGTGGTCTCAGTTCCTGTTCTTTTAATCGTATTTCCATTAATCCATCTTTCTTAGGGTTCACTTTAGCAGTTCAGTCTCCTGAGTGATCTTGCTCTGCCTCATTAGCCAGAAAGAAACTGAAAAAGCAGATTTGCCATAACAAATTGCTTTCTTAGTTTGAAAAAATTCATATCAAATCTGTTTTCAGTCAAAGCATGGCTGGATAATTTCTGATGAGGTTTCAGCAATAAGCATGGGCTTCCAATATCTCCTGTTTAGGAAGAGGCTATTCCCATCGTTCTAGTTCCTGTGACTTTGGAAACTCTCAGAATCTTCACAGTATCACCTTGTGTCTTTACAGAGTTATTTTAATTTATACATTTAAGTTGTTTTACACTTTTTTCCTCTCCTGTGGAGCCTTGTATTTGTGAGGTAATATTATGATCACACTGAAAGTGAGCTACTTGAGCTAACAATGATGTAAATGGAGCCAGAGTTTCACCTGTAGTATGTAGTAAAATAAGCAATTATTTTGTATGAACAACAATTAGTCTGTATGAACTGTTCCAGAATTTTCTGAAGCCACCTAAAAGAGGATTTATGTACTTCTTATATATTTTTAAAATATTTATATAACAGCAATACTTGGCAACAGTGAGTTTTACTAGGTATTATACAGAAGTTTGGGCATTACAAAGAACAGAAAATCCTGCATTCTGGTAAAGTGTTTATGGGTACTTGTTCATGGTGGCTTGCAAAACTTTAAAAGGCAGCTTTAGCACAAACGGGTGTAACCTTTAATTGCATTTAGGTATCATAAAATGAGACCTGTGAGAATTGGACTGGGAGAGGTTTTTCAGACTATAGGAGTTGTAATTAAAGTATTTATGGTGCCATATTTCTCCTGAGACATCTTGAATTAAATATTGTACCTCTTAAAAACGGCTCTGATGCAGTGAGAGCCAAGCTTGAACAGTGTCAGAACTGCTTCTGAATGGAGGCTGGGAAAATGAGCCATGTTGTTTTAGCATTGCTTCTTCTACTTTAAGCACTCTTCTTTCTTAGATTACTGTCATACTGATTTTGAATTCTGTACCACCTTGGCCTCAGTAAAAATTTATTTCAGTGAGATGTTAAGACTGTGTCTCTCTAGAGAAGCGTACAGGATTTTTCATTCCTTTTCCACACCTGGAAACACTTTTCAAGTTCTCCAACTGTTTGAAAGATCTGCCATCTTTATCTCCTTTATGCTAAAGAATAACGGTTCTCTGTAAGAGGAAACATAAACTGGAAAACGGAAGGAATGGTGGATGCTAAATGACGAATGTGTGTCAGCTGAAGTTTGGATTCTAAGGTTTCTTTTACTGGCAAGCATGGACTTGCGAGCAGAGATGAGCATCGCTCATTCTATTAATGTAGTCCTTGACTTTAACTTGAAGCACACATTAGCTTTCCCAGGGTGATTATTGCTCACTCATCTGTCATGGAAAAGTGGAATGGGATTTGGATCAGGTCAGAATGGCAGCAATTTGTTAGTACAGCTGTGGGGACAGCCTGGAGCAGCACCCCAATAGGCTCTGCGGACACAAGGCCTGCCCCAATGGGGAGGTTACAGTTCATACACCTTTAGGTTATACAACACGTTCTCCACCAAAACTGTGTCAGATAAGCAAGATATGGTAAATAACAACAGCTGTTGAAATCCTTCAGATAAGGAGGCTCTAGGCAGCATACCCTGTTACGAGTAATTCACTCCTTTCTTAATTAAATCCTAGCAAGACCATTAGCTGCAAATGTTTCTTAACCAGTGAGGCCTGCAAAGGCCTGTGGGATGGTAACTATTTTGCTTCCACACATCTTTAGAAATGAGGGCTTGTGAAGTTGGCTCGTGAAGGAGAGAACTGCTGACCCCAGCCAGAGCCCTTGTAGTGGATGGTCTCCACAAGTGCATACTGACCTCCTCCTGCTCGCTTGGGAGTGTCATACTTCATGTTAATTACACTCCTGGAACTGCTCTGATCAAGGTCGGACACTGGAGAAAAATTAGTCTAGTGGTCCACATCTCCACTCCTCTGCCTGCATGAACTTAATATGCAGACCAATAAGTAGAAGACAGCAATTTAATTGGATACTCATGGTTTACTCATTGGCTCAGTTTTCAGACTGGACAGTGCTGTTCTTTGCTTGCTTGTCTGTAAAAGAAGCAATGGTTCTCCAATTAGGTCATGCAGCCAAGGCAGAATTTTTTGCAGAGATCAGGGGTAGTTGCATATAGGCCTTTTTTCATCTCATGCTGTTATTTTTCCATTCATAAGCTATTTATAGTACAGGTAAGTTGTGCTGAACCTTTCTTTCAACACAATTGTTTGCAATATTTGATACCAGCTTTAGGGACATGCTGAAGCAGATGTCCTGTAGTAGCTTATACCATAAGTGTTCTCATGGATTCAACATTGTAATGTATTATTTGTTTTAAGAATATTTAAACCTGTTTCTCGCTATGTTTTTATATTGCATTCTACATTGCAAAAGGTATACACATTTATTTGCTGGGTTTTGCTGTGAAAGCAGGGCCTTACACCTCAGACATGATTTTGTAAGACTTCTACTAAATGCAGATGCGGACATCTTATTCAGATGTTAAAATACCCTATGACACTTGGTGCTTTCATATTAGACACCTTATTTTTAAAAAGTGTTTCTTTCTGTCCCTAGGCACTGTACAGACATTATTTGCTGTGTGATCTTCATAGTTGTCATTCTGGGTTACATTGCATTAGGAATTGTGGGTAAGTAAACACAGGTATAGTAATGCTTTCTCATACACAGGGGAAGCAACTTTGTGAATGTCAGAATTTTTAACTGAGATGTCCCTTTTGCTTAAATCTGTGTAAACCTTTCCAATCAATAAGAATGCCTTGCCTAGAGAAGCAAATAATGAATTCACATTCAGTGTCTATTGTAATTAGGGAGAAGTTCAAAACCATCTGTTTACTGATGAAAAACTCAAAATTGAGTGTGTTCAAGTAAAAATTACATGGTTTGATAATTTTGCTATCATAAAGTAACTGTGGTGGAAAAATTCACTTTCATTCGTTGTTAATCTGACAGCAAAAGTTAGAGATAAACGCTTTAGTTTTAAGAGGCTTTTTGTTCTGTAAAATATTACTGAAAGAACCTATGTGAGCAGTAAAAGGAGAAGTAAGAGAAATGACTTCATTTATTGTGGGATCCAGAGCTGTTTGCACATCAGGATACTCATTAATAATAGCCATTTTATTTTGTTTGTGTGAGACAATTGTATGTATGCCTGTGTGTGAAAGGACAAATGATACTGTAAAAGTGTACTTACTGTGTATCTGCATGTCTGCCTGAGCTCTTTTAATTTGCTTGTAAAAGATTGGTTTGGCCCTGCCTCACATAGAAGAAAAGCCATTTGTTTTCTTCATAATTCTGTAATACCATTTTCGGTTCTGTAGAGAGAAAAGGTTGTGCAATCTCCATCCTTGGCGATATTCAAAAGCTGTCTGGATGTGGACCTGGGCAACCTGTTCTAGGTGACCTTGCCTGAGCAGGGGTTTTGAACAAGGTGACCTCCAGAGGTCCCTTCCAACCCCACCCATTCTGTGAAAATCTGCTGTCTGTAGCATGAGAAGATGGCTGTAAACAAGGCTGCTTTAATCTGGGTGGTTCCAATAACTGTCTGAGAGAATACTCTGTCCTCCCACTAAATTGTACAGTAGCATAACATCCTTCAAGCCACAGTGCTGAGCTGTCTTCTCTCACCTTGCCTGTAGTAGCTGAGCACAGAACACATTCTGAAAAATCTGTTCTTTCTCTCAAGCATTGGGAATTCTCTGAGTGTATCTTTTCTTTCCCTTATTCATCTGCCCTTACTGCCCCGTTGTGAACCTTTATGTCTTCACGAAGACAAAGTGAGGAAGCAAATGGTATGTACCAGCAAGTGAGAGAGGCGTGGAGGGCCTTTGCAAGGAAATGAGAAGCCCGCACTAGGAAGCAAACACCAGGGTAACAGATGGCTGATGATGCTTGCAGGTGGAAGAAACTATTTCTTTTCAAAACTCTTTTTCTTTCTTATCTAATCTCTCAGCTTCTGTTTCCTGAAAATGAATGGTAACTTGAGATCTATGAATGTAAGAAAAGAGGGCAGAGTTCAGAAGCTCTTTGAGCTGTGTTTGATTTTATGCCGTACTTCTAGAGATTACAGAAACTATAGGATTCTCTTTGGGATTGGATCTGTGAAGAGAGTCGCTAACAGTGCTGCATGGCATGATTGTACAGTCAGCTTCAGACTGACTTGAAATGCTGACTTTGACAATTTTTTCACAGGATCAGTGTCTGCAATTATGATGCTTAAGTTAACATTAGTGGCATCTGTGTGGAGACAAGTCCAGGATCTCTTTGTTGTTAGCCACTACTGGATTCTGTGTATGCAAAATCATGCATGTACACTCTCATCACAGTTCTGGCTACTGTTTGAATCCTGTGGGCTGTTTCCTTTGCTGTGGAATGAAGCATCTTCTTGCCCTCATGGCCTAATTGCATTGTTCCCACTTTGCTTAAACCCAAATCGACACTAATGTTCATTTGACTTGTGAAAGTATTTGGAGCAGAAATAGTCAAGTGGCTCCCAGTTATAGAAGATTGGAGAGGGACTTACTGGAATATACATGCAATATATATGTCTGCTTACTAAAGCTTCTCTGGAATAGGCTGAAGAAAAGGAGGTAAATTATTAGTCCTAAGAAGCAATAGTAGCTGGTGGACTGTGCACAGCTGTTGCAGACCTGCCATGCCTCCCACTTGGTGCTGAGAGTATGCCATATCTGAAGGACATCCCTCTAATTCTGTCCTGTTGTCCTCCTCCTCCTACCCGATTGACTTCACCGATTCTTCACTGATGTTCTGCTCTCTTTTTCTCTCACTGCTCAAATGCAAAGCCTGAACTGAAGAAGCTGGACTCAGATCAGAGGAACGTTTGTTGTTTTCTTGAGAGTACAAATGCTCTGGTGACTGGTGACCTGCCCCTGTGCAGACAGGCAGTATTCTGAAGTGCTGCTACCTGGACAGAGGGAAAGGAGAGCATTGGCAGTTTCTGGCAGTACAGTATTCTTGTGCTGCCAGATCTTGGCTCTCTTTCCAGCACTATATAAATCTCCTTGATTTTTTGGCTAGAACTCTGTGTCAACTCTGTATGTGCAGTTTCCAAAGAACCCCATATGCAGAAGTAGATAGCAGCCGAAGAGGACTGGCCAGTTCCTTGCTTCTTCATGTCTGTAATGTAGTTACTGTGATGTGAGACAGTGCATTAGTCATATCCCTTCTCTGCACATGCAGTGATTTCCTACTGGACACAAGGTGTCTGAACAGCCTTCTCTTGCAAACCTTATAAAATACTGATTAGAACTAGTACCTATTCCTGGAACCAGACACCAAATTTGTAGCCGGGGACTTTTTCTACCTTTCTTAGAGAGAAGATTTGAATTTTCAATCTAGCAACATTTAGTTCTGCTCCAAATCCGGATCCACGTGGTCCGTGCTTTTCATCTTTCCTTATACTGTGCCTCAGCTATTCTTTTTACTCTAATTTATTTCTAAGTCAAAGATGAGATCAGCTTTGGTACAGTTCCAGGGGCCAGCCCTGTACAAATACATGAGAGTCAAAGAAGTTCACATTAAGAGAGAATAGATTATAAATCGATCCTTACTCATTAATTATGCTTTCCTATAGAAAAAAAAAATACCACTCTGGATGCCTGTTTAATTTGGCTTGAGAAGAAAGCCATAAATGCGGGTTCATCACATAGCTGCTATGACTGAAAATCTGAGTCAAATTTTGCCCTCAGTATTGTATGTATAGCTCATGTAGGCTTCAGCTATATGTGTGTCTGTGTAACAGTGGAGTAGAACTTTTTTATGTTTCAGGGGGGCTGAAATGTAATCTGAGTAAAAAGTAATTAATTCTCCTTGAAAGATGAAACCAAATGATTTTTGATACTAACCTTTCTTAGTTCTGCTTCAGTGATAGCTGCTGTTGAGTGACTGTACTGAAAAGAAAAAGTTATTCTCTGATTTACTTTCTTACCATTCTTTTAACTTCACAAATGAACTAACAGTGCTAATTTAACATTCTGTGTAGGTTTTCTTCCTATCAAACTGACTTAACTCTTCATGTTTATTTCAGACACTGGGCTTATCTGGGTGATACTTTACAAATGTTTGGCCTCTTAATTTAAGATTATCTTAATTCAAAAAAGTGCACATAAAAGGTGGCAAATAAGTTATCTTGGAAAAGAGCCTCACATTCCAAAGGACAGGTTAATTCAAAGTAGTGGCTCTTGTTGCATTGCTCCGAGGGATGCTTATACAATACCAGTGTTACCAACATGGATTTACAAATTCTGTATCATGTGTTCTGTTGCCTGTTTCAATACATTAGTAAATCGCTTGTGTTAAAAAGCTGTAAAAACAATTTGGCAGGTCCGTTTCTCCATACATTAAAACATTAAAAATACAGCTTTAAGGGAAGCAAAATAATGATATGAAAGACTGCCCTTTCAAAATTACACGGTAGAGGGAACGAGACAGGTAGTATAAAGAGGTTTGCAGTTCATTTTTAAGTATCATGATGTTCTTACTACATTTTCTCCTTGACAGGGAGCTTTCAAGCCTTTACAATCACTGACATAGACCACAGAGCACAGAAAAAAAAGCGTGCATCTGATAGACATTTAGTGATGGATGTTAGCTATTTTTGATACTGTCCATGTGTGTTGGCTCCACATCAATAAAAGGACTGACTGCAGGCCTCCTGAAAATGCTATGCTGGTGTCATAGGATGTCACATTGTTGCTCTGAGGGCTGAGTCAACTGTGTAATATGGTTCAGCTGTTCTTTAATTTTCTTTTTTAGCTTTAGCCCAGATGTTTGTGCCAGCACTCGGACTGCAGCTTCATGAGCATCAGAGCGTGCTGGAATAAAAATTTATGTGACTAGGTTCCTTTTCATTTAGTGCTTGATAGTCAGTCACCGATAGTGCAGCACAACATGCAAAATATGGTGCTGCTCTGTCAGGCTAGTTCTTACAATAACCTTCTTCACTCAGTGACAACAGTTGAATTAGGTACTTACTCTTCACTGACTAGGCCAGAAAAATTTTGTATTTATCGCGTGGATTCTTTCACTGTCATCGCTCTAAGTTTGCAAAGAAGGTGACAGAGGATTTAGTTTATTAATCTTTATGGTTAGCCCTGGCACAGGCAACGAAAAAAGCTGTGTATTTTCTCTTCTGTTGGTCCCTTCCTTTCTCCTTCTGCCACCAAGTTAATTAAATGCTAAATGTATATGTTGTAAATCAGACAAGTTATTTTTTATTCACTTTGGAATTTAGCTGAGAGGCATCTTCATCCACCCAGCAGCTGATCCCAGTGATGGAATTTCACAAAGTGTGCTAAGTCTATTTTTTAAAAGCAGATTCTTTTTAATACTGTTTTATTAAGAACATGACTGAAGCCTTAGGCACACAGGACAGCTACTGCCAAGCAGGAGTAGTTTTAGACAATTCGATAATGGCAAAGCAGGTACAGTCTGAACAGAAATTCTATTCAGAATTGAGCAGTGTGTTCCATTGTTTATACTCTGCTAATTTCTACTAAAAATTAAGAAACACCCTGCAAAAAGATGAGTGATTAAATTTGAGACCAAGGATTGATACAAACCCAGTGAAACTAAGGGAGCCTTTTGAAATATTGCAGCAGATCTTGTATTAGAACTAAAAAGAATGTGAGGAGAATACACTGCTCTGCCCATTTGACGAGCTGAGTTTTATTCTTGTTGGCTGTTAGTCCACCCAAACAGGCTGAAGGAAGTAAGCCTTGGTCACATGGGCACTTCTTATAGAAAGATCCTTAATAAGACTGAGACAGCAAAAAAACCCTAAACCAGTATTATGTTACAGCGTTTATCTCCTTCTCCCAAGTTTGTCTGAGGAGTGAAAAATAATTCCAGGTTTAATATACTACTTAGGAAAGGGATATTGTTGGCAGTAGCAACTACTTCCAAATTATCTATATGAAACAGATATAAGTTTTGCTACAAAATTCTCGCCGGTGCTTTGAATCTGACATGGTGGGGCTTATCTCTACTGCCTCCTGTTTTGCTGATGTTAAAGAAAAAATACAGTCAAATGCAGAAAATTTGTCCCTTTAATAATGTGCCAAACTAATTTAAAAAAACTAATTTGGGGGCTGGGAAATCGCCGATGGGTTAGACTCATACAAGTAAGGCCTGATAAGTCTTTCAGGTCTGTATAGGAGCTTGATCCATTTGGAACCAGGCTTTTACACATATGAAAAGCAAAGTCATATTAAAGTAGAAGGAAAAACTCCCTCTTGTTAGAGTCAAAGTGTACATGGCATAACCTGCAGACTCATTGCAATGACCAGAGAGCTGTCTGCTTTCTAATGTCACGTACACATATGAGTTATCAACTGACTGTAGTAACTCCTAAGAGAGAGTTGATGCCTTCTAAATGCTCCTATTAAATAATGCTACTGAAATAAGTAGGTGGGGGCTAACAAATAAAAAAGTAAATGGGGTTTAACACTGGTGAAGCACTTTAGCTGTCTCTGAGCAGCAGAACACCACAGTTAATCTGAAATGCAGTTAATCTGAATGTTCAGAAAGTGTTTGATACCAAGCAGCAGGTTAATTTACAACCTCCAAAACACAGAAAAACTAACATAGGTTAAAAAGAACTAGCAGATTCATTTTGGTTACCTAAAACTGTTCCAGGTGAAAGGTAGCTTTACAGATTCTCTGTAACTATCTGCAAGTCACTGAAGATATGTTTTGCATCTGTCCTGAACATTTCAATAAATTTGCAGTCTGCTGCTCTGAGTTCTTACATAGGTTCTGTCTCTACTGCACATCTCATTATTGTTAAGTGCTGTTATTCGTACCAAAGTGACCTTGAGGGAAATGACAGGTTCACAAATGACTAAATACAATGTCACAAAGTTGAGAGAAAAGTGGGGTAATTACAGAGAAGCAAGTTCAAGGTGGTTTGCATAGATCAAAGCCTAAAATGTATGCTAAGTGGGCTCCTGACATTCAGTATATAGTGTGAGAGGGGGAAGGTTGCGAGTAAAATCTTTGTAATACCTGTAATCTTTTCCACATAATACAAGCACAAGGAAATGCTTGGGAGAAGATCAGTGGTCTTTCTAACAGTTCTCTAGCAACCTGATTTTAGGGTGTCAGCTCAGGGTAGTGATATGGAATTATATTCTGGCATTATATCTTACTTTCAGACGACACTTTAAAAAAAAGACATTTCCGTTATTTAGGGTCAAATCAGCAGTTAGTACTCAGAACAGTTCAAAGGCTAGTCATTGGCTAGTCATGAAGAATGCTTAGTCAGGTCGGCACACAACAGCTTAGAAATAACAATACTAATAGCGATAGCTGGTGTGTACTTGATCCTCAAAGGGAAGTAATGGTGCAGGTGAAAATGGCTTGGAGAAGAAATCCTGCCTGGAATTAGAGAAAAGAAGTTTAAAAGTTCAATATAAACCTCTCTTCCCTTTCAGTACTATGGTTCATGCTAGCATATAATACATAAGTTGCCAGGTGCAGACCTAATAACTGAAAAATGGGACAATTGCCAAGTGAGAGGTCAGGAAATGTTTTCGTTTACAAAGTGAGAGTTTGTTTCCATTCTTAGCGCAAATGGAGTCCATTAGATTCAGTCACACCGTGTGTATTTCTGTTGCACACCAGGTAATCCCATTAATTTCAATGCCATTGTGGTTGTCTTGTGAACACTGAAATTTGTCTACATAGTTAGCTGCTCTTCTTTCCTCTTTTAGTAACCATTATCTTTTAAGTCCATTACATCATTTTTTGGATACAACCCAGATATATGTGCCCTGAAGGTAAAAAGTGAACTGGTTTGCTTCCTTACTGATTCATCCATATCTTAGTTCAATTCAGTTTGTTTTACGTTTTAGTTTTTCATTAGGGAATCTATAAACCAATGCTTTTCAATGGTGATCAGCAAAGATGAAAATGGTACACTAGAGGTGATATATTTTCATGCTAATCAATTTCAGCTATTAACTGTGTACACTTGACTAAAATGTTAAAGGATGTATGTGTATTTGCAGCTTGGGTGCACGGTGACCCCAGGAAAGTGATTTATCCAACTGACAGCTATGGGCAGTTCTGTGGTCAGAAAGATACCCTCAATGAGTGAGTACTAAATCTATTCACACACCTTTATTACTTATATACTATGAATAAGATGTGAGGTTTCAAATCTCTCTGTCTGCTAGGGGTTCTTGTGGGAAGTTGAAAAGACAGCAACACTCTACTGAATTTATTGCAAATGAAGTTCAGAAATAGATTAGTTGCTCAGTGCAAATCTAGACCCAAATTATTACTATAATGCAGTTGGTTTCATAATTCAGAGAATGTTTTTGGTAAAGTATCAATATAACTTAAAGATTGCATCACTAATTGCATAGAAAGTGACTAGGTGGCACAGCTTCTGACTGCCAAAGTTTGGATAGTTAATAGCCTGTTGAGTAATTCTGCCCACCTTGGGATAAGAGTAATCCCAAAGCATTTCAGCCTCGTTCTCAGTTTTTCTCAACATGCACTGAGTAACAGAAAAGACCATAAGGAAAAGCTCTTGTTTTTTTCTGGTGCTTATCATAGAATCATAGAATCACTTTGGTTGGAAAATACCTTTGAGATCATCGAGTCCAACCTTTAACTTAACCCTGCCATCCCACCACTAAACCATGTCCCTAAGCACCTCATCTATCCTTCTTTTAAATACCTCCAGGGAGGAGGACTCTACCACCTCCCTGGGCAGCCCATTCCAGAGCCTGAAAACCTTTCAGTGAAGAAGTTTTTCCTAATGTCTAGCCTAAACCTGCCCTGGTGCAGCTTCAAACCATTCCCCCTCGTCCTGTCATCTGTTACCAGGGAGAAGAGGCCGACTCCCACCTCTCTACAGCCTCCTTTCAGGTAGTTATAGAGAGCAATCAGGTCTCCCCTCAGCCTCCTCTTCTCCAGACTAAATAACCCCAGTTCCCTCAGCCGCTCCTCATATGACTTGTCTTCCAGACCCCTCATCCAATGCTAATAGAGAGGAGACTGAGTGGTCTGGGAGACAGGCAGCTGTAACCATACTTTCCATGGGGATATCAGCCAAACGGCTCTCTTTACTTGTCTCAGTCTCCCAGTCTTTTTAAATTTTGAATTGTGAAAGTTAAATTAATTACTTGATATCAACAGAGTACTTCTACATGGAAATAGCTGCTCAGGAAAGAAAAAGTCACATCGATGTTTTCTCTGAAAATCTAAGTGTTTTATGAAACAATTTAAAAAATAGTTTGCTTTTTCCCTCACCTTCTCCCTTTTAAAAAGTAAGTATTAGGCACCCTTTATGCCCTTGTCACTGTCAAGAAGCTGGATGCTATGCAGGAAGCAAAACAGAAGTTAATGTTTGATAACAGCTCTTTACAGCTTGTTTCTTTTCCCATTTATCTTTCTGGGAAAAAAACTGAGGAAGCCGCTGTCCAAAGGGCAGTTCAGAAGGGGAGGAGCAGGAGATAGGGAGTGGAACAGAGGTAGAGCTAGGACTTTATATCCTTTCAAGTTTTTTTTCAGAGGAAACAGATAGTGTATTGAGACCTGTTCCACCCTCTAAGATTCTACCCAGCAGTTGTTGGAGTGTCCAACTTCCTGAAGACAAAAAACTAGGTCAAAAAGTTGTAGTGTTGTGTGTGTTCCCCTCACTGCACCCCTTCTCCACTCCCATGCCCAGTTGTCCTTGTCCTCTCTCTGGTCTGTAGGAAGCAGTGGGCAAATGGGTTTGGGAGTGTCAGACAGCATCCATGCACTGTGTGGCATGTAGCAAGATGCTTCTCTCTGGTTCTTATCATCCACTTCCATTCCCTCTTTCTCTTTGTTACTCAACTCTTCCCTTTGGTTATTTCTTACAATGTGATTTACAGTTTGTATTCACTAATGTCCCTCCATATATATGACTGCTGGAGAATAATACAGCTACTGAGACAGCATTTTGGCACTTATTTGCTACATTGAGGAGTTTCTTATAAAAATATGAGCCAAAAGACACATAATACAACCTACTGGAAAAGCAAGAGTGTTTGTGGCAGTAGGCCAGGAGGCTCCTCTGAACAAGTCCCTCTAGTCCCTGAAAGTGAAGGTGTGGGATGTACTTGTCAGGCCTTCATTGATACCATTGTCAGATTTTTCAGATGCCCTGAAAGTAAACAGTGTGGAAGTCTAACCCAGGATTATGGTTTTCCAAAGTCCCCAGAGGCGTAGTCTGAGACTTTTTTCTTGGAAAGCAATCACAGTCTCTGTGTTTTGAATCTTGTGCTTGGAACAAGCATTCCCAGCAATCTCACTTGAAAAGGGAAGCAAAAAACCAAGCCAACACTCACAGCTCATGCAAAACCCCATTTGAACTCCAGTGAATTCCATGCAGTCAAATTACTTCTACCTTGTGTTGTCATGCAAGTCTCTTAGGCCTCTTTGTGTCTCCCTGTAATCCACCCATTAATCTCCATGTAATCTCTAAGCTTGTTTTGCCTTCTACAGAGCACAGCGTAATCACAGAATACAACACAATTTCATTGTAAAGAATACCAAACTAGTTCTCAGTGGCTGTTTTCTTGTGTTATGTATATGTTTAAACTTTCTTTTCTGCTATCAATATCAGCAAGTGGGCTAAGATACAAGGAAAAAAAAAGATTTCATTAATGGCTTTGAGCAGCTCACAGATTATAAATACTTTCAAGAAACTATTGAAGAACAATGACATTTCAGTTCAAAATTTTATTCTATTGATTTGAAGAAATAACAACTAGTGATAGTGAATTGTTTTTGCCAATATGCTTGTTTTGTTAAACAGTGCATAGTAGAATATACCCTGGTGAAAACAATTTAACCTTGTAAAATGTCAGGCAATTGAGCTAATCCCAGTTTTAAAGGGATCTTGAATGTGCAGTGATGCTATATAGTGGCTTTGAAGGCATAGCCATATTCAGCAATTGGTGGGAGCCACGTGCTGGTGGAAGATCAGAGGATATGTCCTGGAATTGGGGGATACAATAGAGAGATGTGGGAGCAGGAGTTGTGCTAAATCCACAGATGGAAGAAGGGCAGCCTTGATAGCCCAAGCACACTTCATTGTTAATACTGCCATCCTGCTCCCAAGGCAGAGCTCCATCTGTGCTGCATTGCCACAGTGGGGTTCAGTGGTGGCTCAAACACCGCTTACTATGCACATCATAGGCCACAACGGGGCACATGCACCATTATTTCTTGCAGGGACACTGCATAGTCCTGACATGGCTAGCTGACTTTGAAGTCTCGTGTAAAAAGAGCAGGACTACAACTGTACCATCTTCACTAGAGCTTTCTGATAATTTTCTGACATAACTCAAAGATTAACAGCATATTTTGCTGTCTTCAAAACCCAGGTGTTTAAATCCAGAGATCTTGGGGTAGTCAGTTTCCAACAAATCCAAACTGAGGTGACAGCTACCTCAAGGTCCCAAGTTCCAGAAGCTGTCAATTGTGTGGATTCTGGGGTGCAAACCCCTCAGACTGTCCCTTATTTATATCAAAGGAGGTTTATTAGCGCTATTATCATTCTGTTTCCTGGCCAGCTGCTTTCAGTTTCCAACCATAAAAATCTTCTGATTGATTTTGGTGCCACCTTCTGATCAACAAAAAATAGGCAGCTTTTAGAGTATAGCATTTGCTGATAGTAATTTTGCATGCAGTATATACACAATGTGTTTGGTGTAAGCAAAGGGACCACAGTGCTTTTGCAGGGATATTTTACAGACCTCACTTCTTAGAGGCAGGACTACAGATACCTGTAACAGTGTCTAGGGTTGTTTCAGCTTAAAACCTTGCTGTGGAAAAAAGTTCTCAAAATTAGCATTCTTTAGAACAAATACTTCCGGTTTCAGAGATGTCTTGGCACAGAACATTCAGGGTCTACCTGGGATTTGTTTTTTTGTCTTGTGTTTGCAATATGACCATTCACAATAATAGAATTTAAATATTGATGTATGCTATAAATTTTTGAATGGTAGGATGTATAAGCCCCCATATTTATAACATTAATTATCTTATATCCACTTCCATAGGAACAAGACCATTTTGTTTTACTTTAACATTCTGAAATGTGCCAGCCCCGTAGTGTTAATAAACCTACAGTGCCCTACAACACAGGTGAGTGAAATATAAAGATAAAATATTTGCCTCTTAGTCATGGTGCTTAAGAACTAGACATACATTTGTTTGGATTTAAAAATTGCTGTTCATATCCTACCAAATATCATATGATTGTTTCATAGATGACATGTGTAGCACACGGTCTCTGTAGCCTGTGATGGTAAGAAAAAATAACCAGAAATGCACAAGATTGTGTAGTTTGGATAAGATTTGACAAAAAAGGTCTGTTTAGTTGAATACAGCAATTTGTTACTTATGAATTCATCACAGGCAGCTATCCAGTAGTAATCAGTGCACGCAGAAAATAATTTTGATTGATATCTGGAATTTTCCAAACTAGACATGTTCAGGAAAATGTGCATGTCCCCAGCGACAGTAGTATCTGGGTGTGGTTAGAGCCTATGACACTTTCAAAAGTGAAGATCTTGAAAGCTTATTCTTTCCTTATGCCCCAATTTGTACTCCTTTAGCTGTGCTACAGCTTCTTGTGAAGCTGTGAAATAAACCCAGTCACTGAACTTCTGTGGGTTAAAATTATCCTCCTGACACCATTTTACTGAACTCGTTTGTTGAACTATTGCACAACCAGTTATGTCAGTTCATCTTATGAGGCAACAACTTATGGCATGGGGTAGGTCAGAGGAACTAGGTGCAGGAGTGCTCTGATCCAACTTTGCTGCCAAAGTAATTGTACTGTGTAATTAAACTGCAGGTGACAGAGTATGGTTTCAGCCATCTTGACAACGTTCAGTGAAGTCCAGTATTAATTTGGATGAGGGTTGTTATATGGTAACCAATTTACTGATTACAAATGTTAATTGTCTATTTATTTGACTATCATTTTAAAATGTTTCCCATTCCAGCTTGCCCTTACTCCTGATCCCTATCCTTGATAGATGTTTCTGGCCTATCAGTTAGTGTGACCGTATGGACTATTTGACAGAGCTGAAGAGATGGAAATCTCCAGCAAGGAAGAGCAAGAACCCTCTTAACACTGACCAGTTGCTGTCAGAATGGAAACTTTCTCTATCAGCAGCAGATTTGCTTCAGGAATCCCCATCTGTCCACATGCAGACACCGACACTGTTACCCTGCAGTCTTTAGACTCTGTTACTGGAACAATTCAGCCTGTTCAGAAATACTGAGGTCATTGTGTGGGATTTGACTGGTGCTGTGGTCAAGTTGGCAGTGGTCATGAATCAAGTAAGGTGAAATACTTATTGAAGGAGAGTTTGGGGGAGCAGAGTAGTTATTTTGTTTATTTTCAAACATACATCATCTCGAAAACTGAGAATGTTTTTGAATGCTGTTTGCTACTGCAGATGGTTAATTCTCTGGTCTTTTGTGAAAATGCTGAAGAAAAGTTTGTTTGATAATTCCTCTTTTTAACTGCCCATTCATATCAAATAGCAGGAGGAAAAAAACCCACGAACTGGCATGGGAAGAGTTTCAGTTCTTGAGTGAGTCTGTGGATTTGCAAACTGTTATTACAGTTCACTGGATCCATAGACAGCACATTTAATTGCCTGTTTCATAGATGGGAAACTGAGGTTAGAGTAAAGTGTATACTTTGCTGTTAGTCACCTGTTGTCCCAGCAAGGACAAAACTCTTTTTTCCTTTGCTCCTTGGCCTGTGGGTAGTCCATAGGACTGTAGTACTCATCTGGCAAGACCCTCTTGCAGCACTTGCCCTGTTCTAAGGACTAGTATAAGATCTTTTCCCAAAATTCCTTTAAGTGAATCATTGTTGTGGCTTAACCCCAGCCAGCAACTAAGCACCACACAGCCGCTTGCTCATTCCCGCCTCCTGGTGGGATGGGGGAGAGAACTGGAAGAGAAAACCTGTGATAAGAACACTTTAATAATGAAAATAAAATGAAGTAAAATAGCAGCAGTAATAATAATACTATTAATAGTAATGATAGTACTAAATCCAAACCACAGCACTATGCCAGCTACTAGGAAGAAAATTAACTCTATCCCAGCCCAAACCAGGACAGTCGTATGTGGTGGAATGCCCTTGAGGTGAAATACAGTTTTGTGCATGATGTCTCTCTGGTACTTAGCAGAGCTTTGCAGAGGGTGTTTGGGGAGCACAGCTGTGGAAACAGAGACCAGCCTTCTATAAGAGGCTGAAACTTCATGGACTTCAAACTACCTCACAGTATTTAGGAACACTGAGGAGTCAGAACAGCTGTACACTTGCATGATGCCAGTGACCAGCCGAGCCTTCAGAGTCTGTATATTGGGGCAGCTGCTTCTCCATTACATAAATCTAAATCATAACTTCTGAGTGGATGCTTTCATCAAAACCCAGTCCTACCGCGATTTCTCACATTAATCCAGTTTATAAAGGCTGTACCTTGACTGATCTGAATTTCAGTCCTGGCACGTGCCCTTCTCTTGCTTTATAACTAGGGGAAAATCATCATTAGTCAGTTGTAAAAAGTCACATTTCAGTGATTTACACCTAACTTTACTTGAATGATATCTGTGGTGATGTATTTGACTGAAGAGACTGTGTAGAAGAGTGGAACAATTTTAGCTGCATGAAACATTTTTAATCAAGTTTTCCTTATAAATGTAATAGAAAGAAATTACGTGTATCCTGTGAAAGTAGCTACTGTGCAACCTTGCTCATATACTATTGCCAATGGAAGTAGAAGAAGACCCAACAGACTTTTTCCTGGTGTTCAGAAAACCAATTTTTTTTTCAACAGACTGAAAGCATATCTACCAGAATGCGTAGAACCTAAGAAGATGCAGAGAGTGGCTTGATATGACAGATACGAGGAGAGATTTTGAAAGTGTATTCTGTCAAAAAATTTTGGAAGTATTTATCTAGAGAATCAAAAGGAAAGCATATGTCCCTTTCTAAACACCGCAGTAAACATTACTGAAGGCAATTCCATAAAACAGTGTACTTTTATAGGTGGCCTTTTTCTTGCTTTTTAATTGCACTGACTTCCCTTACCCTTCTTTACTCCCAGTGTATTTTTACTCACTTTTTTTTTTTTTTTCTTGCAGCTTTGTGTCTCAAAGTGCCCAGACAGGTTTGCAACCTACATTGATGTTCAGGCTTCCTACAGATATAAACCAGATCAGTGGAATTACTACAAGCAGTTTTGCAAACCTGGTTTTAACAATCCTCGCAAGGTGTGTATGTATCAGTAGGTGATGGAACACATTTTTTCTTCAAGCAATAATAATGTAATACGTATTATTTTACTGAGTTACGTCAAAGCTTTGAATTATTCTGATTTCACCATATAAGGAGTTGTCCTATATATAGCGTTTGACAGTGATTTAATCAGGGGTGAAGTTCTTGTATGCACACCAAATCCCCCACTCCTTAAATGATTACTGGTTGCTTAAAAGAATATCTGCAGCTACCCATGTAGTTGCAGTACTGTGGCAAGCAGTATCCTTTAGTACTTAGGTACTCCACAGCAATAGAGTAGAGTATCTCAAACCAGTTCTTAAGGCTCCTGAGTCATCTATAGCTACTTAGTAATTTAGCTAAGAAAATTAATCTATCCTTCAAGTATCTGGTTTTGCACTCAAAACTACTGTGTTATTTCTCCCATCTTTAAAACACCTTGCAATTCAGCTATATTAATTGTGGTAAATTCTTACTCTAGTTTAAGAGAAAAGGCAAAGGGGAGGCAAGGAACAATTGCCCAGTCACTTCTGGCTTAGATGCTGATCCAAAGTGAACAGGTCTTTTTTGTCACTAGAAAAGGAAAGAATAGTCTTTTCCCAAATGACAATGACAGTTTAGATTCTCGCTTACATCATGAATGTATCTTGCAGCTCCACCAGTCAAGTTTGGGGAGGAGGTTACAAAGCCCCGTTTGGAGCATTTTCTCAGACTGGGTGAAAAACGAAAAACACATAGCTATTCTACTATGTATTCAGCATTCCTATTTTTCCCCTTTTTTAGTCTGTTGCTCAAGTCCTACGTGATGAAGATTGTCCTTCGATGATCATTCCAAGCAGGCCTTGTGAGTGGTTCTATTTCTTAACACATTTTAGCAGATTATAAGCATTCACATTAAAGCACAACTCCAGTCTGAAAAGTGTTATGTGGCAAGGTCACTAGGATCTGTCTTGTTATCTGACAGTGACATCCATTCAATTTTAAACAGTGTGAAAATATAAAGATTTATTATTACTCTTTCTAACTGCCGTCCATGAACATTCAGCATGTGATCAGATCGCGTGTGATCGGGTCAAGCTGAGCTCTTTCTTGCTCTTGAATCATCATTGATAACAAAAACTTCACAGCTTGAATTGTGCCTTCCAAAACATGTGAGCAAGCAACCCCATGGCATCAAGAAAATGCCATGAATGTAGGAAGGATTGTATGGCCAGCTGTTGAAGTTCAGATGATGCTTAAGCCCAGTTACAATGCAGCTTGCTTTTCAGTTAACAGTGCTGTCTATGCAGGGCATACAGAGGAATTAAAGGGCAAAAAATGGTTTTGTCACTATGGTCAGCAGGTATTTCTGAGTAGGCAGCCACAGATCTCAGAGCTCATCTCAGCTGCATAACTGTAATACCAAGAGTGTCTGTCACTGACCCAGAAGCTCATGCAAATATGAAATGGCTGCTTATTTTTTCATGCTTTAAAATAGCCATCATGTAAACCAGGGACAGGTTATCAAAAAGAGAAAATATGGATTAAATTAAAAAAGTAAGTATTTGTATGAAAACTGATGTACTGACCCAAAAGACAGAAAATAATTTGCAAAGAAGCTATTAGCTTCTTTTAGACTACAACAATATGCAAAGATTACAGAGGGAGGAAGAGATATGTTACTTAATTATTTCCTCAGAATAATTGGTACTCTAGACTGAATATTGAATGCTGGCATCAGCATTTGTTGGAACCTGACAAAGAAAGCACAAAATTGTTACATAAAATTCAAGTACAGCTGTGTAGGAGGACTGACCTCTTCTTCCCTTTGGAATGAAAATCAGGACTTTTTGCAGCAAAGAGCAGGGCAACATACATGAATATGTAAACATTTCTCCTTTTCTCTCTCTTTTATAATCTCCTCCTCCCTCTGACTAACCAATAGATTCTTTCTTTTTTCCATTGGTTCCTCTCCAAGAATATCTAGTGATAGTGGCTGGTACTGCAGGTCATCTGGCATATGAGGAACTGACATGTGCTGTTATATATTGATTTGGGTGCTAATACCATTTGTGACCAGTCATGTTGAGTCTTTTCCTGGGGGCTGGTTTCATTATTACCATGAAATGACATATTTGAGAAGCTGCAGTTTTTATAAGCTGCCCAGATACTGACAGAAAGTTCTGCATTTATTACAAATTCTTAAACTGCTACAGATACTACTGTTGTTACTTGGTAGCACCTAGCATCTCCAGTTGACAGCTATGGTTCCACCATGCCTGACCTTGGACAAAAATCCCCAGAGCATAAAAGTCATAGATTTGTCAAAGTCAACATGTCATTAGATAATCAGTTGAAAAACGATTGACTGTGAATCTGAAATTGTTTAAATATGTTACAAGAGACAAGTGATAAAGGTGGAGCTTGACATGAAATGTAATATGCATGTTTTGTTTTGATATTTTGAATAGTTCTTAAGAGATGCTTCCCAGACTTCTCCACGAAGAATGGTGTGCTAACCGTGGCAAATCAGACTACGTTCAAAGATGGAAGAGGGAAAACAAGAAATGTAACTGATCTCAGGGAAGCTGCAAAGTAGGTTTTACCCTTCTTAAGTGATCATTTGTTGGATTCTGCGATTCTGAAATAATTTAGGAATTGAAAAAATAATCAGAATCTGTTGTAGCAAATGGCTGAGGGTCTCTCTGTGCCTGGGCACTTGCAAAGTTCCAGTAAGGAAAACCAGCACTGTGGTATACAGAAATAAGCAAGGAGCCAAAAGTTTTAATCTGATTGTCTCAGAGTGACTGTCAGATTTTAAATCACTCTTGTTGTTTTTCCTAGCAAAAATTAGTATTAAAGAAAGCTAATGGAGGCTGAGAGTGAAATCCTTGTGCTGCAGGACTCAGGCCAGTCAGTAATGGCCTCGGCTATTCCTTCCTATGATGGCCTTTCCACTAACTGTCCTAGTACTTTGGGCATCTCAGCTTGTCAGAGTGCTCCTGTTTTAGGTACGTGTCTAAAGGTCAAAAAGCGATGTACTGGGCTCTGATGCACGACAACACCTCCCTTGCAGATGGACAGCAAGCATCCCCAATCCTGGGCATCAACCAGGATGAGAGAAAACCGCTGCAATAGCCTGACTTTTCCAGCTGCTGTCAGTCCTCAGCCTGTCTGGAGCACAGGGGTACCTTTTCTTACCTCTTGATCCAAGGCTACCACATTTCTAACACCTCACCAACACTGATAACACCTGCACCTTATTAAGTTCCCTTCTTCCGCCATGTACAACTACATTGTCTGCTGTTTGATAGGAAGATCCTTCATTTCTTCTTAGGAAAACAATATGGGCAAGCACTTTGCAGGACAGGAAAACAGTTCCATAAAGTCAACCTTTTGCTTCTCTGAGCTGTTTTCTGCTTCTCTGCTATTAGCAGTTCTGGAGTCACAACTGCTTGGCTCTTGCTACATTGCAGATCTTAACAGTATACACTTTTCTTGTGACATAATAAGCAATTATATCTGGTGATAGTTCTCATAAAGCTTTTTAAATAAAGCCTTCCCAGGGTCTGTTTAGACTTTTTTACACAGGTTTTTTCTTTGGTGTAACTGTGATTGATGTTGGCTTGGTTACAGTACTGGAGCTGGAGGGTAGTAATATACTCTTATCACTAGCAAAGATATTTCAAATTCTTTCGCTGAACCTATTTGTTGTTTAAATAAATTCTGCTTTTCTACCTAAAGCTACCTTTTCTTTTGTTTGTCTTTTCTCAGTGGCATCAATAATGTCCTGGATGCAAGATCAGTTGGAATGAAAATATTTGAAGACTATGCCATTTCTTGGTATTGGATTTTAATGTAAGATTTTCATGGGTATTTTTAATTTTTCCAAACTCACTTTGGAGAATGCAGGAAATTAAAAAATAGATCATGTATGTGTTTGTTACCAATCCTACTTTTAAACTCAAGGAGCAACTGTAATTTCCTTTCATCACATGATAATAATGTTATGGTTCTGCGCATGAGGTAAGGATAGCACGGCATACATACATAGAGTGCCAGTTGATCTGGAGTAGCTTATTAATATCCTACCAGGCAGAAAAATAGGAGGTGCCGTCTTCTGTTGCAGGGCCCATCTGCGTGGGGATTCCAAAACTGAAAAATCTTAATGAAGATACTTTCAAATTAATTACAGTTGCTAAGTGTCATTATTATATATATGTAAAACACAATTTCTAAATTCATACTAGCAATATATAGTTAAATCCATTATAATCCATAAATCCAATATAAATCCATAAATCCAATGCAGCAGGCAAAGCAACATCCACAACAAAAAGTATTGAACAGTATTAACTTTATCTTGCAATTAATGCTCACTAATCACCAATTAGTAAAAATGCAGCACTGAAACAAAAGAGGTAGCTATTCTGTTGAAGCAAATAGGTAAATATATGTGCATTCTCAACCCATTAATACTGTTTTTGGTGGACCAGGATGTTGATCAATTTAAACAGGAGCAGAATTTTTTGCCAGGTGAGAGCCTATAACATGCACATACTAAGCATACATTATTCAAGCCTGAATGCAAATCCACAACAATAAATACATAAACTTTATATAATAAACTTAATATGGAGAATTAGTCAGTTCAGAAACATAACTTGTCAGCTTTTAAAGCTGTTCAGTCACTGGTGGGAGGACAACTTTCTTACAGTCTGATACTGTAGTCAGTGGCAAGAAACTCACTGGTATTCAGCAAACTCGGTTCTCTCTAGATCTCTTACTGAAATCAGGCTTATGGTGCAGATTTTTTCAAAGGAGATATCACGGAACAGATAGGCTAGAGAAAGAATTGACCATTTTTTGAATAGAAATCCTAAATACTGAAGCCAGTTTTCACATTTCAAATATGGTATTTTTATAAGGAATTGTTGCTACTTTTAAAGGAGTTGGATAGAATTTTCCTCACATGTTTCACCAAATGATAGCATACATCAAACGATTTCTGGACAAACATTTTTAAGTGCCAGAGTTTGGGTGATGACAATGAAGGTCTGATAGTGAAAGGAGGCTGGATTAAGAATTAAATATGTAATTGCTCTAGTCTTTTTAGCATAGCCCAAAAGAACTTCTGCTTTCAAGCCACAGTTTAAGTGAACCAGTCTATTGAGGACAGTTGTTACCATGCACTCAGTTTTGGTGTTACTAGGACTTGTGTATATCTAAAGATAACTTTAGATAAAGGTAACTTACTGCTTTCAGAAATAGAGTCATAAGCTCCAAAACTACTACTTTTTTTGAGGAATACATTCTGAATTTCAGACAAGCCATTCAGAAAGGGAAAATAATCATGCTAGCAAGCCTTTAAAGGGCTAGGACTTAAGACCAGCTTACAAAGGTTTAACAAAATAAGCTGATGTTCTTTTTCTTGTTCCTCTGCCCATCTGGCTTAGTTTGCCCAAAACATCTGGTTTTGATTGTTTATGATCAGGCTGACCCATTTTTTATCTTTGGTAACTGGCTAAATAAGCTGGAAATGTTCAGAAGAGAAGTTACTGAACACAGGCAGGAAGAGGTTTTAATTTTTTTGAGTCTGTACTAACACAAAATTCTGATGTAACACCTACTAAAAATTCTAGAAATTAAATGTTCTGTGAAGCATCTGAGCTGGATGTTTGTTGGATGGGATTATTATTCACATTGCTTTATTCACATGGCTTTAGAAGGCCTCGCTGAGTAAAAAGGCCTTTTGCAGTTATTTTTTCCTTTCCAACTTGCTTTCTGGGAGTGAAAAAAACCCAAATATTTCCCTACCACAGACTTGATAAAAAGAAGACATTCTGTAGATGTTTTTTCTAGTAGCCCCATTGGTAGCTCGTAACTATCGTAACTATAGTTTCTTTTTGTGCATCACAATGCCCTGATTATCTCCTTTTCTGATGGGTAGAAAGAGTCACTACTTTTTCTCCTAAATTGATTTCTTTTTATTTTTAGGAAAGCTCCTACAGTGTTACTTTACTATGTTATTGCTTTGCAAGTAGGGATTTTTAATGGAGGATGTAAACCAGCAACCTCCCCACACATAGGTATTCCTCCAATTTAACTTCCTGTACTGTAGACTAGACTGTGGCCTGAAAAAAAGCACTGAGTTGTTCAGCTGGTATAAATGACCAAAAAGGTGTTGTACTACTCACATTCAGCCAGCCTGAGAACCTGGTATATATAAACATTTCTGGCTCTGCCCTGTGAGGTCATCATATATAAGGTATTTGTTTCTAATAGCACATAATAGCCATGAGGATGTATTTCATAAGGAAGATTTTGAAATACATTTTTACAAATCATTCTCTTATGTGAGATGAAGTGAGCCTCATTTGGAGTGACAGGCATGCAAGAAAGTGAAGATTCTCACAATTGTTTTTCCCTGTGTTTCTGTTTCTTGTCTTTCTAGTGGGCTGTTCATTGCAATGATTGTGAGTCTGCTCTTCCTTGTGTTACTGAGGTTCATGGCTGGGGTCCTCTTCTGGATTTTCATCTTTGGTGTGATTGGAATTATAGGATATGGTAGGTATAAACCTTCTAGCCTCTGGGGCTATTTTTCCTTATTGCTTAAGTTTGGGCAAGGAAAATCAGTAGTTACATCAATTAAATGGTACAATTGGGAGAATTAAATGAGAAGGGCTTAAATGGCAGTGAAATTTAGTAAGAATCCAGCTGTGCTGATACTTAGCACCAGATGTAGTAATCTGAATTATCTACCCATAGTATGCTTAGTCTGTATTCACTTATACTGATACATCTTTTCTATATATGTGATGTTATAATTGACTAGTCTAACAGTAATGCATTTTTTGGTTTTGCTTACTTGACACACTGAAGATAAAACACTTGGCTTGTAAAAGATTTTTTCAAAAAACTTGTCTTTGTACTCTTCAGAAACACTCATTTTATATTGATTGGTTTTTTAAAGGCATCTGGCATTGTTACTGGGAGTATGATCATCTTAAAGGAATACCTGGGTCTGACCTCACTGTTTACGATATTGGATTCCAGACAGACTTCAGAGTGTACCTGCAACTGAGGCAAACATGGTTAGCATTTAGTAAGTGTCCTTTAAACTTGGTATCTGTTAATGGATATTCAGAAGAATCAACCACTGTCTTGCTACAGTTTCTGCCTTGTTAAATCTCCTCCTCTACATGTGTTGCTCAGAGAAGTAAGCAGAATTCTCTTTCTTTGCATTGTGCAAAAATCTACTTTTTTGCAAGGAGACTAGTATATTTGTAAGAGGAGATAATGCAATTGCACTGGTGATAAGAGTGAAAAATGCTTGTGTTATGAGCATTCCACTTCCACTTCTTGTCTGTTCAGTCTTCATAAGGGGGAAATAGAAAGCAATAGCTAAGTCCTGATGAAGTTGCATAAGGAGGGGCGTTTTTCTCTCCCAATCTATTTATTCTCCCTCTTTGAGGGACCCAGAAATGAGATGAACAACTCTACACATCTTTATAGAACTGTTTACATTCAGGTCACTGAATTTTCTTGGAGGCTGATCTGAGTGCGGAATGAAGCATTGCAAATGTCATCACCTTTATTTTCAAAAGTGTTCCATTGCCTTCTTTTACAAGGACAGTGTATTAAAAACAAAATCCTGCTGGAACAAGACAGCCTGCAGCATACACATCCCTCCCCAGGGAAGGAGGGGTGGAAGAGAGAACAAATACCTGCCAAATATTACTTGCACTGCTCTATTAGAAGGCTCACAGACACTAACTGATGATGAATGGGACATAACCTCAAACACTGCCTCTCCCTATTGGAAGCTAAATTAATAGAGCAGTAGTTTACTGCTTAGATCTCATTTTTCTGCTTTGTGTCTTCATTTACCTCTATGTTGGATCATTGAGTTCATGAGGCATCTTCTATATATTGTTGAGGCAGAGCTTTTTACTGTGCTATGCCTAGAGAATATTAGGACATCCTTATGTTTTTCCTTGTAACCCTCCAAGCTCTTCTACTGCCTGATTCTTAGCAGCCAATGTCTAGTTTATCTAGAGGTCAGTGTCACTTTCAGATGAGTAAATGGAGGTATTGTGGAATTAAATTACTTTTCCAAAGTCACCCAACAAAGCAGTTAAACATCCTTGAAGAAAACATAGGTCCTCTTAGTGCTAGTCTAGAACACATCATGTACTGGAATGAGACCAACTTTAAAGAAACCTGATTATGTATTCCTTCATGTGGAACCATATCAAAGATAGGTGCTGAAATGCATGTAACAAAAACTTTGTTCTGAACAAAGTCTGTGGCTCTGAGCACCACAACGGTCACTTGCCACCTGCAGTTCTGATGGCTAGGGGTACTGATAATACTTGGGATCGCAATTTAACATCATCTGTGACTATCTCATTCTGGATTCTGAGACTATGTCTAAGCTGTGGGACCTGAAGCAACTTCCTATGTCCCTTTGCAAACCTCCACACAAACCAAGGCTTATGGATACTATCCCTTCTGACCTCCTTTCCCTCCACAAAACTTCTTGGTTTCAGCTGGAGGAGACCGGTCCTGCTGTGTGCAACCATCCACAGCTGCTGGGCTGCTTTAAATGTTATCTGACATTGAAGCATGCAGAATTAATGGATATATCTCAGAGTCAGATGTGCTTCATGCTTTAAAGACTCTGTCTTCTCTAGATGAAGCCCAGAGAATTTTTTTACTTTCTACTGCAGAACTAGGTTTTGAACTGACACAAATAGAAATCAGATCTGGGTTATGATTCAAACACTGCTCGTAACTAAGAGAGGAAATGTTCTGGGACATGGTGCTCTCAGCTCTCTGACCTCAGAGCAAGTTTGTATGATTCGAGCAGCACAACTGGAAGGTGAAAATAATTTGTCCAAAACTGTCCTATCTTAGCCTCTTCTTTTTTTTTTTTTTTTACTCAAATGAGGTGAAAGGAGCTCATGCCAGGTTAATACTCAAACCCACCTATTGATTTAAGTACATATAAATGTTAGAATAATATATATCAGAAAAATGCACTTTTCATTAAAAAGTTGACTCTTCATCTCCTTTTCATTTTTTTATTGTATCTAAGTATTGCAAATTAGCAGCATTAGAGTATAAACATGTAAAATGCTTGTTTATGAAAAGTAGAATTTGTTAAGGGTGGACCGTATCTAAGACCAAATACTACAGCCACATTAAAGTAAATTATTATCTTTGTCTGAGAATAGTATGTTCCATTTTTCTTCTAAAATTATAAATACTAATGTCATGTCCTACACATTCTGACTAACTCTCTGCATGTAGAATTGCCCTACACTGGAACTTACAAAACTTTCAAAATGGGATTGAAGATTGGCAGGTGCAGTGAGAGAAAGAGAGAACTGCTCTAGCAGAGAATTTTATGGAGTTCATGAACAGTCATGTAAAATACAAGGCAAAACCCCCCAAATTACAGAGGCAGCATATTGGTTTGTTTCTTGATAAATCTAACTTTTTTTGCTTGTTTTTTACAGTGATACTACTTTGTGTTGTTGAGGTCATAATCATACTGATGCTGATCTTCCTAAGGAATCGGATCCGAATTGCTATTGCACTGTTGAAGGAAGGCAGTAGGTAAGTTTGTCTGATTTTAATATATTTTTAATTTTATTAAATGACCTCTAGGATACACTCTTCTTGAGCTTCATCTTGCACTACTGAGGGCAGAAAGTTAAGGATTAAAGTACAACACTGGATTAGTTGAGCCAAACAGGTAGTATAAGGAATGCTAGTTCTCTGTTAATGAGGTTGTGCTTATAAGAGCTTTCTCTTTTGCAGTAAGACGTTTCTTAGCTCTCAGCACTCTGCCTTAAGAGTACATATACTGTTAGTGGTACCAAGTATCCTCAGTGCAAGAAGGTGTATCAGCAGAAATGCTAAGTGGGGTACACTGTTAATAGGAGCCTGGGACCTATAGCTGCCAGCTTTGCTCTGTCATTGGATTGTCTCCAGAGTGACATACTAGTGGTAGAGGATAGGTGTTGTTTTGGCTGTGGCTTTTATTTAGGGAGACTGGATTCTTCTTGCTCCAGTCAAACTTCTGTGCGGACATGCATAAATCTGCAGAGAGAAAAGGAGACTTCCATGACCAGGCATTGTAATATGGTGCAGTCCAAAATACTTCTTTTCAGCTCTGAGTAAAGAAGAAAGCAGAGCAGGATATGAGAGTTGAAGGCCTAGGAGACCTCTTCATTTTGTGTTATCTGAAATCTGCACAGACTTTGTTCACAGTTGTTCACAATGCCAACTCTTTTTTTTTTTTTTTTATTTTTATAAATGCGGATATAACAAAGGATAAATGGACTTAAAACATCAGGCCCTTGGATTTCATTGCAGATAGGCTAAGGTCTCATAGGCCTTGGAAGTAGAGTTCTGTTGTTAGAGCACATAATAGCTCTGAGTTTATCCGTGTGCACTTGCTTGTAGTTTTCTGCCATCTCCGTTGACATTGTGGTTCTCAGGAATCAGGATTTGGGGGTTTTTGTAATGGGATTAAGAAAGACTGAAGTTCTCCATTCAGCGAGGTACCTGTTTCCTGTTTTACACTACTGTGCAATTAGAGCATAGCAATTAATTTTGGCAGCACAGGAACACTTTTTTTAACACTATGCAACACTTTCGTTCACAACCTTGACAGGTAGAAGGATTTCAGAAAATTCATAAACTCTGCAGTTTTTCAGCAGCATGGAAAGGTCACTTGAGGGTGATGTTTTTACTCTCATGCATAATTCATGAAGTGAAACACTGTGTGTAATTACTGCAAACCTAACAGACCATGCCCTGTATCCAGGGAGTTGAAAAATAAGCTGCTAATAACTGGAAATCAAATCACATTTTTCAATACCTTTTAACTACTCTTTCAAAAATATTACAATTACAATACTAATAATTTATTTTAAATCCATAGTCGAAACAATTAACAGCTGTTACTCCGTTTGTTGGAGTAACTGTCCATGGTCTTATTGGTAACTAAGAGACCTACCATTAACTGCTGAACACTGCTAATATGTAGTGATTTTTCTCAGACAGTGCAAGACTGTGTCCTCCTGTGTCTGGAGGGCTTTTATTTTTTATTATTTATTTATTAATGGACTTTTACATCTCTATACTCAAACACAAATTGATGCGTTACTCTTAACCTCTTGATTGCACATGACAGTTCCCTTGCATTCCCCCCAACATTTACTCGTTTAGCAGCAGGAACTGAGTAAATTTGTCTCCTCTTACATTCTGGAAACCGCCTCCTATAAAACCAAATAGCATCAGAAGTGCCACAAGACATAGGAGAAATACTATAGGAAATGGTAAGAGACAAAAAGGCTTATGATAAGCTCACAGGGTCACTGGAAAGAAAATTTAGAGTAACGGGAAGAGGTAGATGACAGGAGTGTAAGGAGAACCAACCTGTAAGCTTCAGTGAACAAAACACATGCTCTCTAAAACCACATCCAGTGAGATACCCAGCTGGAGGTGTTCGCCTCTGCGATAGCTGCAGCCAATTTACCCAGAGGGGCCATCGCCAACTCACCCTCTTCCAGAGGAGGAGTCCCTGGCAGAGTAGGAACTGGCATGCTCGCTAGTCGCATTCTAGCCACAAGAAGTATTAGTAGAAAGTCAGCCTCTAAAACATCAGCCTTGGTGTTAAAAGGAGCTCTCTAAGCTGTCAACAGTGAAAGGCCATTATTCTTTCTGCCTGCCAACAGCCGAAGGCAAGCACCACTCATTTGTGGCAAATGGATAAAGTTGAGTGGTAGAAATGACAAAGTGAAGATGTGAAGACATTTGAAGAAAGAACATGCAGTATTCTGAGATCCTAGCACTAGATTATGCTACCACTATCAACAAGTAGCTCAAAGTAAAAAGGACGGTGCCAGAAGAGGACTGATAAAGAGCTTGTTTCTTAGATTGTTGTATCTTACTGATATGTTTTGTTTCTTTCATAGGGCTATTGGCTATATAATGTCTACGTTGTTCTACCCAATCGTCACCTTCACACTCATTGCAATTTGTATTTCCTACTGGGCTGTGACAGCTGTGTATCCTTCTGTCTGTGTACTTCTCTGGAGGAACAGTGTTCTGGTCTGCAAGACCCGATAATTCTCTGCTATTTCACCTTAACCAAACCAGCGTTAAGAGGGCTATTTGGTCACTTAGCATTTGCTGCACTGATGCACTCTTCCTCACTGCACATTTGCATGGGATGTGCAAATCGGACAGTGAATTTAATTTCATTAAAAACAACTGGACTAAAATTCATGGCAAGGCAAGGAGATCACATAAGGCCTTGTGTACTATACGAGGTTGACTCTAAGGGGTACAAAAGGGCCCTCAACAAAGGGTGAATATTGCCTTTAATGTGCTGCATGCTCTATAGGCCTGATGTTAATGGTCTCTCAGTTAGCTGGGGGTGGGGTGGGCTCCAGGGATGTTTGGTTCAGAAAATTGTAGAAAAGGAATGAAAGAACATACACCAAGTCCTCTTTAAATTGCATAACAGCAACCACTGTCTGTTTGTTCCCAGAACAGCAAGGGTTTGGCAAGGTATCAGAAAGGGGAAAATTACGTTTTGAAAACAAATCGCTCTTTCACATGCAAAGAGGGCCAGTTATTGCTGTTCAGGACAATGTTAATTTATCCTTACACTCTGTGTCTATTTCCACCAAAATATGAGCTGTCAAAGAACTACTGCATAATCTGCTTTGTCAAAGGTAGATGTGCAGGACAGACTGAGTCAACTTTCAAGGTTATTCCCCTTGCCCATTCTGGTCAGGGGTTATTACAGCTCTGGGATGGAGTTTACCTTAGTTCTCTAAGTAATGAGAGTATTCAGTCTTGTCTATCAACCCTTCATATACTTCTCTGCATAGCAAGAGCAGTTTTTCTGTTACCTGCACAAGTTCTTTAGAGGTAGTGGTTACCCACTTCAGAACCCTAAGCTGCTAAAAGCCTGCAGGTCTGTGATTCCTCCTTAAAATATTTTGTTCAGTTTTCTGGCTACATCAGGAGAACCTGTGTATAAAATAATGGCTAATCAAACACTGTGCAAGTATGCAAACCTGACTTGTGACCCAGAGGTAAGTGTAACAAATATTTACCTACAGTAAGAGCTATACTAATTGAATTTCTTAATCACTGATAATTGCAATGCTAGTAGAAAATGTGCATATTTTAAGTAATGATTCCTCTTTTTAAATCTGAAAATAGTACTTAGTGTTCAGATAACACTTCCTTTGTTCAAAGCAATTTACAGACATAAACTAACTTTTCTGCTATACTGCCTGGTGAGGTTCTAATTTACAGGGTGAAAAGGAAGACACAGAAATACAGGTTTATTTGGAAAGGTGTTCTTGAATTCACGAGGATTCTATTTTGTGGTCCTCAAAAGGCAATGGAAGACTTTGAAAGCTGTGCCTCAAACTTGCCCGAGGACCAGCCATGTTTTGAAGCAGAGGCTTAGCTAAAATATTGGGGTTCTTTTGGCACAGCAATGACCTTTATGAAGCTCCAGAAATATTTTCCTTTTTTGTTGTTTTGTCATCAGTCAAATGTTTTGACTTGATTGTGGAGTTGAATTTAAGTATTTTTTGAAAACTAGAAATACGTATCAAATGTTATATCAGGGTTATTTTCAGGTGTTTAAATGTCAATGTACTGCTGTGATTATATATATCCCAAACAATTGCCCACCCTGCTGATGTGTGAACACTGAAGAAGAAAGGGATTAGAAATGGACTGGTTTTATTTCATGCCCAAACTGAGCAAATACATGAAATGAACAGTAGAAATAGGGAAAAGTAATTAAATGTAAAGACTATTCCTGTTTTAATACTCTTGAGATAGCTAAGGGTAACTGTGACCTCACCCACAGCTTGTATAAAATGGCATAGCTCAGCTGATTTCAATTCGCCTGTGGTGATTTACCCAAACTGAAGATTCGGCCTCTGGTTTTCAAATTTATTTTTTTTTATGTGAGCAGATTTTCTTTAATGAAACTGAAGCATTTATGTATCTTAAAAGTAGATTTCTGAAATTCAAATTCCATTTATGTAGGTTTCAGGCATGTGGTGAACAGCCCTGCTTGCTAACTGCAGTTTAAAGTTAAGCACCTGCATAAGACATTAATATGAATCCTTAAATATGTAAACAGGTTACATAGTATTGGAGTGCAGTGTTGAATAAGCTAATGAAACATCAAGCAGAATTATGTTGTTTGTATTAAGCTGCTAAACTTCGGAGACTGTGTACACAGAATTCATTTCTTATCATTGTGGTGTTTATTTTTCTTTCTATACAGACTTTTAACACAACCAATGTGACTAAAGTGTGTCCAGGTGCTCAGTGTACTTTTGCTTTTTATGGAGGAGAAAGCCTGTACCATAAGTACATCTTCATCTTCCAGTTAGCCAATGCCTTTGTCTTTCTCTGGCTGGTGAACTTTGCAATTGCACTGGGTCAGTGTACCCTTGCTGGTGCCTTTGCCTCTTATTACTGGGCCTCTCGAAAACCAGCTGATATTCCACTGTGGCCACTCTTCTCTTCATTTGGACGAGCAATACGGTAAGATGGTGAAGCTGGATGTGAGCCTTGTCATGTATCCAACAAGTGCTCTTTTTGCATCTAGGGAAGCCAGACTTAGAATATCAAATGAAAATGATTAGTCACCATTGTGGTTTAATCCCGGCAGGCAGCCAAGGCCCCACCCAGCTGCTCGCTCACTCCCCCACAGTGAGATGGGGGAGAGAATCGGAAGGCTAAAAGTGAGAAAACGCGTGGGCTGAGATAAAGGCAGTTTAATAGGTAAAGCAAAGCTGTGTGCACAAGCAAAGCAAAACAAGGAATTCATTCACTACTTCCCATTGGCAGGCAGGTGTTCAGCCATCCCCAGGACAGCAGGGCTTCATCATGTGTAATGGTGATTTGGGAAGACAAACTCCATAATTCCAAACATCCACCTCTTCCTCCTCCTTCCCCCCAGCTGTTATAGCTGAGCATGACATCATATAGTGAGTGTGGGATATCCCTTTGGTCAGTTGGGGTCAGCTGTCCCAGCTGTGTCCCCTCCCAGCTTCTTGTGCACCCCCAGCCTGCTTGCTGGTGGGGCAGAGTGAGGAGCAGAAAAGGCTTTGATGCTGCTCAGCAGTAGGTAAAACATCATTGTGTTATCAGTGCTGTTTTCATCACAAATCCAAGCCGCACCATACAAGCTGCTATGAAGAAAACTATCTCTATTCCATCCAAACCCAGTACAATCAGGAAAATGTAGTTGTTAGGAGGAGGCTGAATCCTGTAGCCTGATAGTGGCAAGGTTGCTACAGCTCCATGCCCCCAGGTCCAACCAATTACAAGGCTGAGCAGGTATTCCCAGTAGGTACACATGTATACAATGCATATATACACAGCTGGCCACACAGATCAGCAGACAGACAGACAAAGCACTCACAAATACCAACAGCACCAGTGGCTTCAGCCTGTTCCTCTGTCTGATGGATCGGGATGAAGGTCCATTAGTACATGTAATTCCCACTAATGGACCGTCCTACAATTTTGATTTTATTTATATATATATACACACACATGCACATACATATATAATTGTACATATACACATATATGCAACATAACAGTAATTTATTTTGTTTTAGATACCATACAGGTTCGCTGGCATTTGGAGCCTTAATTCTTGCAATTGTCCAGCTTATTAGAGTAATACTGGAGTACTTGGATCACAAACTGAAAGGTGAGATTTATGAATCTCCTCTATTAAAACCTCCTTTAGTAAATTACTTTCTTACTCTCCCAAGATGTTTTTTCAGCAATGAAGAGGGATTAATTCCACATTATTTTGAGCCATTGTAGTTCCATTTGAAGCCAGCCAATTTGTGCTGATGTACTTAAATTGAGTCTGTGTCCTTGGGAACTTAATGCAAAGTTCATGCAGGATCTGGATCTGATCTAATTGAAAACTAGTGAACTAAATTTGGTTGAGAAGGAGAGTCTATACCTAGAAGAAAAGAAATTATGTTTCTGCTTTTGCCACAATTTAAGATTTTCTTTTGAATAGCTTTCTGTGTTCTGAAGACTGTTTGTGAGTTCTATGTATGAGGTACTCTGTCCTTTTTTTCAGGTACACAGAACGCCTTCACTAGATTTCTACTCTGCTGCCTCAAATGCTGTTTCTGGTGTTTGGAAAAATTCTTAAAATTTATAAACAGAAATGCCTACATCATGGTATGTGCTGTCTCTGCATGTGGTCTCCACTATCTGGGACACTAAAATACCCTAGTGACTTCTAGTTGGTCAACAGCCAGCAGTACTAGAATCTGCTGAATAAATAATGGGATTTATGGGAGTTTTCAGGAAATGCATGTGGTCCTACCATGAAAAAGGGAGAACTCTTTTTTTCTTCTTCTAAACTCAGTCTCTTTTCATGCCCGTCCTTGTCCATCCCACTGACCCCCCAAAGTAAGTGGGAAGGGATGGCATAACTGGTTAACTCACCCTCCGATTCAGCAAGTTAAATCCTAATTTCAACAGGTATATTAGCTTGTTTCATATTGCATGTTGATGATGCTTCTGTTTGGAGGCAGTGTTTGAATAAGGAGGCCAGAAGGCATGTAGTATCTGTATTTCCTCCTGGAACGTAAAAGCACAAATTCTACTAGCAGCACCAGTGATATTACTCAAAACAACCACCTTAGCTTCCAGAAGAGAAATTCCAGATTTTCACCTAAATAAACATGCACAAACTTCAGCCTAGGATGCTCTGACTTGAAGCAATTTTAATGATTGAATGGTACAGTCACAGACTTGTTAGCTTAAAGGAAGTGGCTGTAATGGGTCTGTTATAACCCTTGTTCATGCAATTGATGTTTCAAATTAACGCTATCTTGAAGAGGAAGTATTCTTTTTGACTATCTTGTTTACAGTTGGTAAATTGACTGCACTAAGAGCTGTTCTAGCATATCTTACCCCTGTGGACACTATTCCAGGAAGAAGAAATGGTTTTGTTCCTGAGTAACTCTAGCTGCTTTACTTTATGCTGATGTAAATGCACTGTCTTTGATACTGGTATTGCTGATTTCTTAAGTGAGAGCAGCATCAGGTCCAAGGAGATACCTACAGGGGGTCAACTCATTTCTGCTCTGCAGGTGCCTGTTCCTTTCCTCTGACTATAAATTTAGTGTAGGTAACTAGCAGTGAGAAGAATCCCTCAGCAAGTACCTTATCTGCTCTACTTGGCAAACGAAGTACTGAGTCTGCGGCCTGCAAGATCACAAGGGGTGGCATGCTCATCATCAGGTGATTTGGAGGGGAAGGATGGATAATATTCTGTCCCAACCTGGTGCGAAGCATTGAGAGGTAACAGGTGACTGGGGGAAGTGCTTTATGTTTATCTGAGTTTCAAGGCCTAATATTAGAGAGAACTATGCGTTACACACAGTAAGATTCTGGCGTACAAGGAAGTGTCCTAATTATTAAAATTCTTAACAGCTACTATTATTTTTCAGATTGCCATATATGGTAAAAACTTCTGTACCTCAGCAAAGGAAGCATTCTTTTTGCTCATGCGGAATGTGGTGAGGTAAGGGGCCGTCTCCCAGTCCTTGGAAATGTCTGAATTTCCTGCTATTGCACTCTAAAGACACACTGCTTTCCTCTCCTATGTCTCCTCCAAATATTATTGTAAGCTGCTTCTGTCTTCAGACATGGCCCTCACTTCTAATGCTCAGTGTGTAACAGCAGGCTGTCCAGCACCTATGCAAAGTAGATAGATAGAATTTAACAGTTTTGTTGTGATTGCTCTTTTAAATTTATGAGCACCCGGTAGATTGTAGTAGTGCCTCCAAGGAACCAATGGAGCCCCTGAGAGGAGATCTACAGATATACAGGAATGGGGTGCTCATCATCTGCTGGATGTGTGTTTCTTGAGCTTTGGTCCACTCACCATCTGTGAAAAGGAAAGCAAAAAGACCTAAGTCTTCAGACTCATCCAGGAAGCTTATGAGGTGTCAGAGGGTGGCAGTAAAGAAAAGAGAGTACTTCACTTTCAAATCCAGTATCTTTAACATATCCAGATCTCCCTTGGTGCTGGGAACTCCCCTGGCCCTTTTCCCCACTACCAAGACTCCTGCCAAACTCCCTGTTCTCATCAGTGCTTTTCTTCATTGCTCCTGGCTCTTCCTGTACTACTGTGAGATCAAAAAATAATGGGAGAATAACTTAGGAGCAGGCCATGTTGATGCAATAGCAGGCAATCTAATTGCCAAGCAAGAGACACAGTAAAACTGGTTAGGTGGTTTAAATTATTACATGAAGGACTGGGAGGAGGAGAGGAATGGAGAGGGAGGCTGAAAGACAGGAAAATGGAAATTATGCTTAAGAAAGAAGAGGAAAGGATTGGAGATGGGAGAACGGAGTGCACTCACTCTGCTACCCTGCACTAATATCGGTACAGTGGTGTCCACATCGTGCAGTGCCTGTACAAAGAGAAACTGTCTTCATTTCCTTTCAGAACATCACCTCACTGTCCTTTGTGCTTTTGCTCTTAATCAGTAAGAGCAATAGCTAAAAGCCAGACATATCATTTTGCTGTTTCAAATTGAGATTTTTTTTACCTTGTGTATTTTGCTAATTCTGAATTCTAACAAGTTAATGATGATTGTTCTCTTCAAGATTTCTTAAGGTTTATCTAGTCAGTGGTGTTTATTACCATATCCGTAGCCTTCAGTGCTGTCAAGAGGCTGATGATACAAAGCTCATTTTCCATCCCCTTATTTACCCGCAGTTTCTGATAAGACAGGCTGGCAGGATTTCGAGCAGAAACTCCCTGCTGTTGCTTTCAATGAGGGTTGCAGATTTGCTGTCAATTTTTCTGTCTGCCTTCATTCATCTGTGATTGTCTCCCTGCTTTGAGGCTTCCTGCCTTCAGTGTTGTACCATGATATCTTAAAATAGTAGATTTGGCATGTTATGGGGTCATGAAATGTGGCCAGATAGGACCAAGTGAAAAGAAGACTTATCAGCAATCTACACAAACATTGCTTTTCCTTTTGGTGTGTACTTTGCCTCTTCTGAGTGGGCTTATCTGTGACGCTAGTAGAAAGGCTGAAATAAAAATATTTTGATGTTTTGATTTGTTTTGGTTTTTTAACCAGCAAGAGCAATAAACAGTCTTCAAGTGCTGTAGCAGTATTGTAATGTAGCTGCATTGAGGCCTAACTCAACAAGAGACTCAGTGCTTTTTTGCCTCATGGGATTAGGCTGTAACAGAGCCCATCTCAGTGTTGTGTTTCTGCATTGTTGTATTGTCAGCCTGTGAATCCAGCAGAAGACAGCTTCTTGGTCATGTTTTTTCAATAATCCATAGATTTAAGGAGAAAGAATACAGATATTTGGTTTGTGATGATTATGTATCATTTGTCCTTTGCTGAACAGGGTTGCAGTTCTGGACAAAGTTACAGACTTTCTTTTATTCCTGGGGAAAATTCTTGTTGCTGGTGGTGTAGGTAAGCTAATAGATTTTTTTTCCAGATGCTATGTTCTATTTTCTGGTACCTGCAAGTATGCCTGCCATATTCATATACGCTTAGTTAACAGCTGGAGGTTCTCATTGGTCTGACTATTTGGGAAGCTGTTCCTGTGTTTCTAGGATTTGCAAGATTGAACTTAAATATATTTTTTTCTTTTTTTCCTTCCTCTCCCTCCCCCCCCCCCAGTGTTTTGTTTACAGCATCTTTTCCATAATTGCTTTTATTGCTCTTGCATGTGTTGCTGGCACAAGGACTTCTGCAGCTAAGGCATCAAGGCTGGATCAAACCAAATTCACATCCAATAAGTCAGCCACAATGGTTCTCCCTTTATAAGAACTGAGTAAAAGTGCAAATGAGATTCACCTAGCAGCAGACAGCATGCATACAAGAGGAGGTGGTGCAGGTCTGCAGGAGATGGGCCTGAAGTTCTGCTGTATTCAAGCCCATTATAGCTATAAGCTACAGTAAAAAAAATAGATATTTCTAACATCCTCATAGGGTTTTCTTAGTTATCAGTAAATATCCAAAGATATTATTCATATTTTTCTGTGCCAGAAAAGTGATTTTTTTTTTAAATTGAGAACTTTCAGAAATTAAAGTTGACAGTATTCCCTTATGGTTTTTCTAAAGTGTCACAGCAGTTTCAAAACATTATTTTACAAATAACTGTATTTTGTATTCTGTGTACTTTAAAAGATTACTGATGAATTACATTTTAATCAACAGTTGAAATTTAGTACCAAGAACAGATCTAAAATGTCATTACTGTAGAATGACTTTCAAACTGGGGTAGCAAATTTGATTTGAAACATATTCTCTGAAATGTAAGCCATGAAATACTGAAATTAATTCATGTCTTCATCCTCTTTGAGAATAAATTCTTCGGGCCATTTCTGCTGTAGATGCATTGGTCTGTTCTAAACTTATTGTCGTGCTTATTACTAGCACTGTTATTTCTCCTTTCAATCTGAAATACTTAAGTATTTCTTCAAGCAATACAATTTAAAACAGCAGAATTTTGCTCTCTCTTCTTTTATTTTAGAAAAGGTCCACCCAATGGTCTTTGTTCTCCTGTGTCATTGTCTTGTTTATCATTATTTATTAATTTTGCTATTAAATCCAGCAGAATGATGAAACAAAACAATTCATTAAGGTCTTTCTGGGCACATGAATATCTTTATGGTAAATGATTAATTTACATATCTCTTCTGTCAGAATACAGATCCAGCAGATAATTAGTATTGAGAAATTTATTGTTTACAAGCTCTTATTTAAACCAACCTCAGATCTGTTGTCTGTTTTGTCTCATCCATTCTTTAGGTGTTAGGAAATCAAAGTTAGCACAGGAATCACTAATATTCTGTGCTTCTTGCAGGTGTTCTTGCGTTCTTTTTCTTCACACAGAGAATACCAGTCTTTGCACAGGAAGCACCAACATTAAATTACTACTGGGTACCATTGTTGGTAAGGCAACCATCTAATCTCCTGAACGCTGAGGGCAGTTTGAGGTGTTCAGACTACTCAGGGCATAGTCTGGTAACAGTTCCTGTTGTCATCCTCTCAGTGGCATACTATCCACTGAAGTGAGGACTAATCTGCTGCACTCTAGTCCTCTGGATCCTTCAGGCAGAAGTGGCACTGCAGTAACTCTGCACCTTCAGAAAAAGTAGGTTTCACGTCCGCTTTGCTCAGACTTCCCAGACAGCAAAGGCTGGTGGTGAGGCACTGATGACAGTGTAGCTTCTAATGGAAGGGACTTGTGATGCATCTCTTCCTCCTTTCGTAGCCCCCGCTAGACTCCAGAACATCTCCAGGATGAGTGGTTCTTTAGAATAATCTTGAAGGAGTTCAGAATATTCTTGGCATATATTCTCTTTGGGGGTTGAGATGGCTCCATTTTGGCAGGTGGAAAACTAATATCTACTGCATGTTTTAGGATTCATTGTCTTGAGCCCATGATCCCTTTCCACAGCAGTGGTAAACTTTGGTAGAATTACAGAGGTGCTGTTAAATCCTCCCAAATGTGCTTAGCAGACTAGGCTTCTGACTTGTGTTAACACTGACACATTTGTGCCAAACTAAATTTGGGGTTTTTTTGTGGTTTGTTTTTTGTAGACAGTCATTATTGGCTCCTACCTAGTTGCACACGGGTTCTTCAGCGTCTATGCAATGTGCGTCGACACGCTTTTCCTCTGCTTTTGTAAGTACTACATTTTCTTTCACTAATACCTGCAAGTCACGGGAAGAGGAATAGAAAACCACCTTATCTGATCCCTACAGAATTCTGGTGACATGCTAGCAGACTGTGTGAAAAATGAACTGCTTCTGCTTTTCAGATTGGCTCCTTGATGCATTCCTCAGTGCAGAAGTATTTTAGTATTCTAATTTAATTAGTTTAAATAACGGAAGGTAGCTATATGGTTCATGGGGGGATATCTAGCTTTTGTTTTTCAGATGTTCCTTAATTTTCATTAACAGTTTACTTCTGGGTGCTTAGTAAAGAGCCCTGTACAGCAATGATTCATTCAAACCTCTTGTTAATAACAAAGTAATTCTTTTGCATACAGCTGGTCCTTTGTTTTCAACTTAAAAGCCCTGAACAAAGTATTTTGCTGAATTACCTTCAAATTTGTGTGAAATATGATTTAAAAAACTGTATGTCCCTTGGACCCCCCAATGGCAAGCAATCATGGGAACTCTCAAAGGGACTGCTGTTCAATGTGTCCAGTCAGAGAATACCAAAATCACAAAAGAAATCTGTTGGTCTCAAATTAGGACACAATTATAAGAGGATGTACTTATTACAAAATACATTCCATTTCCTAGATTTACTGAATTAAAGAAATAAAGTTACAGTTTTTCTATAATGAAAGTCATTCTGTTAAGTCCAGGTAGAGTTACATGGCAGTGTTTGTTCATGCAGCTGATGAAATATTTGACAATAGTAAGGGAACACTGAAATAGTCATAGGCTTGATCTATCATATGCACACTGAGGCAAGAATAACATGATAATACTGATTCTCCTCTTAGAATAGCATAAATTCTTTCTTTCCTTTAGACACTCACCTTTTTAAGTGCTTCCCTAGGAACTAAGGTTAGCAGTGGTTCTGGAAATGGGTGGCCAAAGAATCAAAGGAACAAAATCAGTCAGAAAACTGAAAATTGACATCTAGTTGAGATCTACATCGTGTTTATCTCAAGTTACAGACTTTGGTTCTAAACAAATTTTATCACAAGCAGACATAGCACTAATGACACTCCAAGAAATAAGCTAACCCATAAATAAGTAAGTAAATAAATAAATACATACTATTATTTAGAATTAAATGGAAATTGATCAAACTAATAAAATTTAGAAAGTTGGTTGGTACACTAGAAAATTACCAGATTTTAATTTATTCCAAAGACACACAGTATGAACTGCCATGGAGACAGATGAAGATTTGCTTGCTCTAACCTCTTGGCCATTCCTTACAACTAGAGCTCTCTTTTTAGCTTAGCAGATACAGCTGTCTCTTTCTGCAGGGTTGCAGTTGCAATGACCGAGCTTCACTGCACGGTCCCTCCAGATTGCCCATTGATGTGAAATTGTTCACTGCTCTGTGACTACCACATGGTATAAACACTGGCCTGAACCCAGACCAGTGTTTTAGTCATGACCTTCTGTAGGAAAAAAAGTAATACATCTGCCTCATTATGTTAAATTCATATTCTGGTTTGCTTCCCATGCTTCCATTGAGTAATGCAAGTCGTATAGAATATTGTGCACTCGTGGCATCAGGTTTTCAAAAGACCTTTATCTTAGGCAGTGAAAAAGGGTCCAGTTTTAAAAAGTGCTTAAATCCACAGCTCTTTTTTGGGACAACAACTTTTCTAGCAAGAAGTAGCCTCCACCAGGCTTCGGTGGAGGCATGAGTGTTTCTGAAAATTTCCACCTATACTGCCAAACCAAAGAACTGGAGAATCAAAAGGATATATTGCAGTTATTTAGAAATGGCTAGATGTTTGTGTCTCTGCTTTGTGTAAGATCTCTTCTGGTTTGAGAAAATAGAAATTTTATAGTGTCCTTCATCAGCTTGACAATACAGCTAAATTGCCTTGATTCAGATTTTTTTTTAATGTTGGATCTTTTGCACTCTCTTCCCTTCATCTCTCTCTCTCTCTCTCTCGTTGTACTGCTGTTTTCTCTTTTGGCTGCTTTTGCTGTGTAAATTCAGGTGAAGACCTGGAAAGAAATGATGGATCTACAGCAAAACCCTACTTCATGTCAGCTAGCCTTCACCGAATTCTAGGGAAGAAGGAACTAAGCCCTAAGAAGGCAGCGGGATAACATACACTAAACCTCAACATCAAAACAGTGTCACTTTTAAGCAAAACGTGTACAAAGTAGGCAAAAGTAAAAACTGTAAATGATGCTTCTGGTTAATGGGTGATTCTTTTTTCCTTTTGCTGATATCTAAAAAAAATGGGCAACATTGGTAACATTTAACTAGTTTAAATGCTTAAACTAACAGCTGTGAAAACAAGGCCACGTTTTAGTTTATAGAGTGCCTATGAAAAGGAAAATGTAAATTTGAAGCTTTTTTAAATCTATAATGATGTTTTAATAACTTTTGTAACACAAGTTGCTGCCTTAGATGACAGCAGTTTTGATAATGTTTCTTTTTATAAGTGTATATTTGTAAAAGAAATTCAGGCAATTTTTTGAAAGCACTACCATATAACCTAATTAGCCATAAAAAGATAGTTCAAGACTCTCTAGTTAACCAGGAGATGGTACTAAATTTGTAAATATGGTGCTATGATTGTATTTTTTTGTACAAGCTGGTTCACAGCTATTTAAACTGTGATTATAAAAGCATTAAT
>NW_009259308.1:1713112-1719536 GCF_000687185.1 Egretta garzetta
ACAACTGCATCTTTTAAGAAATGATGGTACCCTGCAGGTCCCAAAGAAGGTAGTCGGAGGAGATTGTAGTTGATACTGCTTAAAGTGAAGTTTTCTGTGAGTTGTGCTTAAAAGGTGATATAACTGAGAGAAGGTCCCTCCACTGCACTTGAAGTGATTTGTGGTTCACACAAATGAGGTTTCATCTGGTACAAGGTGGCAAACGTATCTTTTTTAGCTGATGTCTAAGAGAGATGCACTTGTGTTAATATCCCCCTATCTCTAACGAGTCTCTGATTGTGTTCTACATTATGAGGAAGTTGAGCTTCATGGAAAGGAAAACCAAATGCAGTCTTTTTTTCCTTGGAAGAAAGTCTTGGCTGTATATGTGCACAAGGAATTCCATTGCCTCTGCCTAGCTCAGAAGGGCTTCTTAATGAGACATTGCAATGACCATGCGGGTGCCGAGAGCCCGGTGTGCTCTTTCTGCGGGTCTCCAGGCTCTCAGTGGCCCACGCAGTAAGGTATTGAGACACTGAACTTGAGTCTTCTCATGATACAGGATGAATTATTTAGCTACTGGAAGATGCTCCAAGAGATTTAGTTTGCTTTTTGATTATTAAATTTGCCCAGTCATGAGTACAAAATCTATTGGTAGAAAAGCACGTTAACATTCTGTTCTGTTTTATGACCCTCCCGTTAGTAGAACTGTCACTGAGGTTAGTAACAGCTCTGCTCATGGAAAAGGTCTTACGCTGGAGTACTTCTCAAGTCTGTTACTGCCATGAGCAGAGCTGAAAAGGTTTTAATTTATTAGTCTCATGGATGCCCAAGGACCCAACCATACTGAGGCCTGCCCTTAGTTTTCAGGGATTCCACCATACTGAATAAGGTAATCCATTACTGTCCGCTTTCCAGGAGTGGCCTGTGCCATACCTCTGCCAGGTCTGTTATGGGAGTTCAGCACCTGGGTATACTTTTCTAGCCCCAGGAGCCTGCTGGTGTGACAAAGAGAAAGGCAAATTCTTTTCCATATGATTTGAATGCAAGTTTCTGGGGACAATTTACTGATGATCCACATCCCAAAGTGATTTTGCTCTCTAACTTATGGCTCCAGTTTGTGGTGACCATAATCACTCCAAAGGCAGAAATACTGTCCTTCATGCAACAGGTCCGGGGTGACGCTGATGCACAAGTGATTACCACCCACATGCTTGCAGCCGTGGGCATGGTAGGATCTCGAAATCCCGTGAACTAAGGTGCAAGTGACAGGAAAGTCGTATGCATTCCCTGTGATCCAGTGGGTGCTGTAGCCCTTTGCCCTGAAGCAGAAAGGAGTGGTTCAATTTAGGACTCAAATAATGTAAAATAAAGGCATACAGTTTCAAATGTAACTACTGATTGTGGGCACCTTCAGTGTTGGATAACCCCTCTTGAGATACCCTAGAGTAGACCTGACTTTCAGGAAGGGCTGAGAAACTTACCTTCGGAAAAAATCAGACTCTTGACTGATGAAGTTTTTCATCATCGCCATCATTCCTTTCTCATTATGTGCGTGGCATTGAATATACAACCCCTCCATTATTCTAATTTCTTCTGAGATTAAGCCAGTAACTTTTTGGGGTACGTGTCACCATTCTGTGATTAAAAAAGCTGCTGGTCTGATTACAGTCCATATGCTAAAGCTTTTTTTTTTTTTTTTAATACTACTGTGTGATTAGTTTGCGGCTAAAGAAACTGCATTATTAAGTGATCTATATTTCTACTGGACTTGAGTGTCTTACTGGGAGCTCAACTGAAAAAGCGTATTTCTGAATACAGCGTGCTTTTTTTATCATATGAATGTAACAATAGAGTTTACTAGGAATAAAACATAATAGAAATAGTATACAGTTATTTGATTAGAAGACTTTTGTAACAAACCTATGCATTTACTAAAGGAATTTCTAAAAGTGAAAGTTTTAAATTGTATTATTATTTATATACAGTAAAAATATATATATGTATAAATTTGCTCCACTCACTATTTTGTGAAATTATTTAGAATGTAAGTGATCATCATTTCTGAGAAGAAAATTTAAAAGCCATTTTCTTAATGATACAATTATGAGAACTGTGAAAATACAAAGCAATACCATGTAGATTTTGTAATCAATAAATTGAATAAATAAATCATAATGATTTAATATTAAAATTGGCTTTTTAAAAATAAATTGCTATTAATGAATTAAGTAGAAATTAATGCAAGTATTTACTTGGGAAAGAATCATTTCAAATATTTTGAGACTAACTTATTAAAATGGTTCCTAACTAATCCTCTGGGCCAGAGTCTGCGGACTTACACCACAGAGGAGGTACCAGTAGCGACGTTTATGGATTTGGACGTTTACTTTGTTGCTTGGTTTAGGATAAAATTTAAAATTCCATTCTTCACTTTAGAGAGTGGAACACGTGGCTATCTGTAACATGGTAGAATATGTCGTATATGCTTTGCTCCTGGGCCTGCGGCAGTCGGTGACAAAATGCCCACCCACTGGACGAGGCGCAGGCCAGCCCTGTGACCAGAGTGATGGAAGGCTCCCCCTCGGCCCGCGCCTGCCGTGCAGCAGAGGAGGAGATGGCGGAAGGGAAAACCCAGCGAGAGCCCATTGAGCTGCCGCTGGCGAAGGGCTTCAGCGGGTCGTGGTCCTGCCCGGCCCTCGGCAGGGCCTGTCCTCTCCCGGGAGAAGCTTTGGAAGGGCAGGGTGGCTCTGCAGAAAAACCCTTTCACATGGATAGGAAGAACTCTTGAAGATCTCGAACAAGCAGAATGTAGAAACCAAGAGACAGTCGGAAACACCCGCTATCACATCCACGCAATCACGTTTGGTTTAGTTCTGGTTGGATTCATTGTGTCTCCTCCCTATGGCATAGTAACGGATGGCTTTCATTTACATGTTTTAGACCAAAGTTTTAATGTCAAGCCTTCAAATTTTGTATAAAAAGAAAAAAAAAAAAAAAAGGAAAAAAGTGACCCCAGAAACAAAACAGAGACCCAAGAAAGATGGGATCATTTCTCATGCTGAGGTGGTTTTTTTTTCCAAGTATACTCAGCAGCTGATTCTTGGGTTTTACAAGGATGCTGAATGGTCTTTTAGACATTCGTATTTAAAAGTGGGAAATATTTTACTGTTGCATGTTCTGCTGTAGAACAGGAAAAAGATTTTGGTGGACACATTGTCAAGCTGATTCTGGGACAGTCAGTAAGTATTCTTCTAAAAAAGGGTTGTCAGAGAAGTGATTATGAAGAATAGAATGACTGTTTTGGGTAACGGAGAATGTCTCGCTTTGACCGATTGCTCAGCCTGGACAGCTGTGTCCTCTCTGACAAAGTGCCTTACTGGCCATCATTTTACCTGGCTTATATTTTAAGGTTTATCCACACCGCGTAGAGTACAAACCAGAGAAGGCTAGGTAGGAATGACAATATTCTCTTTATTTCAAACTAACTGATACAAAATGAATTGTAGAAAAGACGTCAGATCTATTTGGACTGCGTAACCCAGCACACGCGATTTCCCTGTTGCTATCATCAGATCATGGAAGTAGGTTGTGTGGTCCAGGAGAGCACAGCTGGCAAGTGTGGTGTTGCAAATAATGAAATAAAAACAATGCAAGACTGTAGATTTTTTTTAATAGCTTTAATTTATGGTACAGTGAGCTTCTGAGTAGGGCCTGTTCTGCTCTCAGTGCCAGTGACCATACGTATGGTACCTGCGTCACCGCGGGGAGAACTGGGCTCTTGCTACTTAAAACAGAAGGAAAAAAAGCTAGCAAATACGCCGTGTATTACTGTAACGCATCGATTTGCGTGTTCATAAGCATAAAGTTCATTCTCCATTTCAAGACTGATAATTTGATATTCTGGAAGTGTTTTATAAATTATTCTAAATTTTTTAACTTTTGATACAGGCGATGATTTTTGAGGTAATACGTAATTTGTACTGCTCTGTAATCAAATGAGAAAGATAACTGTTTCTTCATGTTTAAGTAACCCTAGTGCTACTAATATTGTCTGTTATTCTATGCTACAAGAAGTCCACATGTATTTGTCCCAAATACCGAGTTGTAAAATCACAAAAAAGGCTCTTTAAGAAGTGGAAGGGAGGTTACCGTTTCATTAATGTGATTGTTAAGGTTATATTACTATCTTGCCAAAACCAAATTAACATGAGCATGACAGATTGAGCTCTAAAACCTGTTTGCTTCTGCTATGCAGAAATAGGAAAGTTATTGTTTTAAGTATCTTTGATAACTAAAGTGTTTAATATTTAATTTTGTTGTTACGCCACTGTTTTACAGCCCTTGGGGATTGTTCTAATAAAGCTTTAGATACAAAGCCGAGTACGCGTCTTTGTGCCGAGCACTGCACAGGAGAGGGCGGGGTGGCAGGGCGCCTGTGCGGGACCCACCGCAGCTATTCGTTACGGTGACCTCCTTCAGAAAACATCAAGCTGACAGACACAAATCACTTCCTTGCCTCCTTTGAAATGCATTTTCAGGCTGATGCGTTTTGTGGCTTGCGTGGTTTTTCTTGCCGTTCATATATTGCGTTTAAATCTAATGCAGCCAGATGAATTCGAAACCCAACCTGAGTTTTCGCTCGTGTACCAGCAGTCTGGTTGCTGGTCTTTGCAAGGGCTCCTACTTCTTTTGCAAGGTTACAACTAAAAACACCACAAAAGCTTTTCAGAGGCAAGGATGGATTTCAGCAGAGGCAGCACTGGAGCAGTTCTTTGGAGGCAGGACGAAGGGAGAGTTTGGGCTGGGGGTTAATATCTGAGGTATGCATTGTAAGTCGTTCCATATGTGGGGAGCCTTGTTTGAGGATGCTTCTGGCATTCAGTGTTCACTGCAATGAAACCCGGAGATAAAGCTTTTGAATCGGCACAGAAAGCTATCACACTGATGGTTACAGCCGGCTGGGCATCGCCGCTGGCTTGGGCGGCGTGGCAGCTGCGGTGGGAGGAGACGTGAGCTAGAAATGGAGACAGTATGGCTGTGTGTTGGGGATTCGGTGACTGAATAGCAAATAGATGCATTCATGCTCATGGATACACAGAAGCTTTAAATGCAGTGTTGAAGCATGTATCACTTAAGGGGAAACGACCAGTGTATTAGGCTTAGGCGGTACGATACTGTTTCTTAGAGAGGGTTAAGTGCTGTCAGGCTTGGTGGGGCGGTTGGTGTTGCCCAGTCAGCTCTATCGGCATTGCACCCGTGAGCTGTGGTACTTGTACAGCAGAGCTCTGCTGTGCCGGAGCCCTGAGCTCTCTGTGGCTCGGGGGGGTGGGTGGCAGCTGCTGGAAAAGCGAAGGGGTGACAGGGCAAATGCATGCAGCAAGGAGAATGGCTCAGCCTGGAAGGTTTAGATGTGGGCAACTTCAGTCCAAACTAAACAGTGAAAGGCAAACCGTAAAAGTGATCTCTGGAGGGATACTGGTACTCCCTGAGCCCAGTTTAGCAGCTAGGCTGACCGAGGCCATGCGGCACAAGAAGAGGCACAAGCCTGGTAGAGAACAGTTGCTTGGAAGAGCTAAAAGACACTGCTGTTTTACAGTACAGCTGCATGAAGCAAAGACTGCATTCTTTCTGTTCTGCAAAGCATCACTGTAGAGCTCAGTTCTGACCGTGGCAATAAACAACAGCAAAGCACTGTCTGTGTTAAGCACAGTATCGTTGGCTGAATTGGGGTGATCATGTATAGCTCTGCAGACTCTATCATGGTGTACCCAGATGCTGGAAGATCCATTTGTAATATAAAAGTTATTGTAAGGGGATTTTTGGCGCATAAAGGACCTTAACTGTGTGTCTCATATGTACATAGTTATTTTAATTAAATCTGGATTTTTTTTTTCTTTAAACTACATCAGTATCTCCTGTTAACACACATGGTCTGTTGGAACTGACTCCAGCTATTAGATACGTTGTCCTCCTCCAGAAAACTTCGAGCTTACTAACAAAATTGCGTTCTTGCCTCCTTTTAAATGTGTTTTCAGACTGATGTGTTTTATATCGCACACGGCTTTCTTGCCATTCATATTACATTTAAATCTAACACTGGCTGTGGGCCATAGGCACTTTAATACGCGGCCAGATGAATTCAAAACCTAGCCTGAGTTTTCGCTCATGTACCAGCAGTCTGGTCACCGGTCTTTTCTTCTGCAAGGGTTGTTCTTTCTGGTTGCCTGTTACCCAAGGGGAAGGTCAGTACCATGCAAGTCTCCCCAGCAGGCCCGGGGTGGGGATCAACCACCCGCATCACCATATGATAGGATGCAGCATGGCTGCTCATTTTCAGTCAATGGGTTTGTTGTGGGAAGAACCCAGCTTCTGTGCACCTTGCTCAGGGCTTCCCCTCACCCCAGCATCAGCGCCAGCTGCCCAGGGAGAGGCGGGGGGGGGC
>NW_009259308.1:1719573-1723037 GCF_000687185.1 Egretta garzetta
AAGAGCGGTGCAGTCCACCATGGTGCGGTCTGACTGAAATTTCTGCTGGAGAGGGAAATTATAACATAACCACCCCATGGTTATAATGAAACAGACCCTGGTCGTAAATATGGGAGGAAAATGTTTCTGCCTTTGTCTTGGCCAGTGTTTGATGTGTACCACCTGCGACGTCCTTGCAGTTTGACTTTGCAGATGAACATTGCCGTTTGGTGCATTTTCTCCTAAGAACTGGCATGCTACTTTGCAAATCCACACATCTGCAGCTGGCTTGGAGAGGGAAAGGAAGGGATTGTTTTATACAGAGCTTCATAATGTAGTTTCTGGTTGCCATCATTTTCAACACATCTGACCAACCCAATTTCCTGTCTTGAATCAACTTTCATTTCATCAGGTCCCAAGCTCTCATTTCTGTTGGTTTGGCTGGGCTCTGCAGGCCATCTATTTTAATTCTGTAGTCTGAAAGAGCCCAAGTTTGGAAAAGAATCGAAGTAGTCTTGGGAGAATGTTGCGTGCTTAATTTGCTCCAAATGATGTTGTCAAAAGTTTTGGGGTTTGTTTTTTTTTTAGGTTTTTTTACTTTACTTTTTTTTTTAGCTTATGCAGTTCCAATTTCTTATAGAAATACGAAGCACTTAAATAGCATTGTCATACTGGTACGATTAAGCTCACAAGTGGGTTATTTTGTGAGAACACTGCGTGTTTGAACATACCTCGTGGAGTACGTCCTAGCATTTCAGTCCACTACCAAGACGCCTGTAGAAATGCCTGCAGAGACACTGAAGACCAAATTGTGTATCGAAAGGTAACATTTCTATGACTTTAACTATGCATAACATATATACGCAACTTTTTGGGGCGCTTAGAATCGTATTTTGGGTAAGTGCCCATATCCGTGTTATAGGAATGCTAGTATTTCTGCTGATTATTTCTGAAAGTAGTAAAAAAGGTGGCTGTCAGTTGTTCCTGCATTCAGTGAATTACAGTTTGCATCCTATTTAAATGATGTTTTTATGGTTGGCTTTCTTGGATGACCTGATAACTCACATAAAAAAAAATAAATCCAACATTTCCTTGTGTGGCTCTTTTTAACGGAGTAGCTGTCTTCCAAAGGCAGTGACTTCATTTTAAAATAAGACAATGTGTAACTTTTTTATATAGTGGTGTACTGTTACTTGTTCTAGGTTTCCCATATTTCGTTAATAAACTTTGTTTGTAGCAGCTTTGGAGCAGGACACAGCTTTCTCCCATGAGGTCAACTTGGGAAATAATATTGATGCGGTTTGAGATGGCAGCTGTTATAAGATATCATTTGTGGGGGGGCGGAATTGGTTCCTGTTGAGATGTGGGAGGGCTTTAAGGGGAAAAAAACCCAAATCACACAACAAAAAAAAAACCCTCACAAGACATCAATGTCCAAAAGAGAGCCGATGCAGTCATGTGCGTGCCCACCAGGGAAAAGCACGTTATGAGAGGGGTGGGGAAGAAGTCCAGGGAGAGTTGTGTGAAGAGAGGAATGTGCAATCTGCAGGCAGAAAAGGAAGTTGTGAGGTCTTTTCCCAGGACTACAGTTGATTTGCTGTATGCTTATTTGTGTGGGGAAAAAAGAAATTAGAGGGAGTAGAAGAGAAAAGATGAGCACTGGATGGGAGACAAATGATGCAGAATCAAACATTTGACTTTGGTTTTGGTTACTGTGCCTGTAAAACACAGTGCTGCTAATTCCAGTAATGATTAAATACTGTAAAGCTCACTTGTCTTACATCCCGCTTTAACCAGTCGGCTCGTTCAACCAACGGAGTAAATCATTATTCTGTTTTCTAACTTAAGGGCTTCACAGCTGTAGGTAACATATGAAGCGAGTACACTTTGAAGCACAAACTAAATGAAAACAAAACTAACAGACAGACAGACACACACGTGCATTTTTAGAGCATTTGTCTAAAGAATAAACTGGTCTGAGCTATGCCCTAATTGTTTTTTCCCTGATAGATTTTACCCTGTTCAATACCTGTTTCCCAATACATCCTGGTACTTCTGAGGATGTAAATACCCTCTTCTAACAATAACGTCTTTGGATAGCTTTTTGTCATCTTAATATTTGCATGAATAATTGCTCCCATGTAAGAACATCATATATTGGCATAAAAGTCATCGCCGTGGGAGTGTAGCTGTGTGGGAGCAGGTAGGGTGACATAAAGAAGCAAAATCTTTGTCCTTGTTCTATTGGATGCTTCAAAAGCACGTTCCCAAAGTTGCTTTTTTTTTGCACACACAGAAGTCACCAAAGCCTTCTGCACATTTCCATTAATACAAAATGAGAGAGAAAGCAAGCAGGCTCAGAAAAAGGTATGTCTTTATAGCTCAGTGTTTAAATTAGATTTTGTGTGATTTTTTGGGGGAAGCTCTTTTTCTTGCAGAAGTAGTATCATTTCCTTACTGGTTTTGTTCTGGTTTGAGCTACTTTATCAAAATTTACTCTCAAAAGTTTCTCTATACAGATTTGTTTTTTTCACAGCTTGCTTGGCTGTGTTCAAGCCTCTCAAGAATTCTTACTGAAAAAGCCCAGGTGAACTGATTTAAGGCTAGTCTGTAGTAGTGCCAGACATAGCTTAGGTTTGTTCCCCCCCGCCCAGCCCTGATTGTGCTCCTGAAATAAACTGTAATTCTCTCATGCTGGAAGTACCTTTAATATTAATAGCGTGACTGTGGGTGTCCCCATCAAATCGATTTACCCAGTTTTTTAACAAGAAGGGAGGGATCGATGGCCTGAGTGAAGGTACGGCATTGCGGAGGCAGCCCGGTGAGAAGGAAGATGTTAGACCTCAGAAGACTTATGTTGTGCCGCCTCATTTGATGACAGCAAGTCAGCAGGTTAGGAGTCAGCACTGATTCTAAAATTCACTGTCACGTTTTTCACCTCAGGGGAGTATATTTGGAAAATACAGGGTACGCTGCACAGACTTAACCTGCTAGGAAAAAAAAAAGAACGTAACTGCCAGACAACTTATCACTCACATCCAAGATGTTCTGAACAGACAAAGAATGGATTTTTGGTTCTAGGGCAAGTTTACATTTGAAACCTCCTGACATTTACCACCCTTATTACTCCATGGAATCTGTATAGCCGGGCCGGACTCCCAGCCAGTTTAACAAATATGTGATGTCCTTTATGCATCTTTGGGAAAGAGCACGTATTGCATTTCTGGATGATGTCCTTAAACACAGTGCTGTATTTGTAAAATGCTTAGAAACTATATAGACATTATTGCAGCAGTGTAAAACAAAGAATTAAGCCCTGAGCTTCTAAGCCTGAGTTCAGCAAGAGGGTTACTTGCTTTTTATCAACACTCTGTCTGGTATCTTGGACTTTTGTGTTTTCCAACAAGGCCCTTAAGCAGCGTGGGACAACTAAGCGAAGTGTCAGGACGTATATCCAACACTTTTCTCAAACAGCAAAGATGCCG
>NW_009259308.1:1723047-1725938 GCF_000687185.1 Egretta garzetta
TGAACCAGCACAATACCGATTTAGAAAAAACCACATCCAGGTGAAGAGGAATGGCATCTCTCCAGGCATTCTAACTGGTCTGAGAAACACTAGAACAATATGAAACTACCTGTTGTAACTATCAACATAATCATGCTTTTTTGCCATATGCTTTATTCTGTCTGTGTAGGAGAAGATGACTTCTTCTTAGATACACTAAGGCATTAGCTAGGGAACTACAATACTACGTAACTTCTTCATCCAGGAAAATTTTCACTTTTAGCTCTGAAAAAGCTGGGATTTGTATATTCTATAATCACCTCATATTCTAGGGTATCATAATAATTTTCCAGCACTAAAAGGGCTGAACGCTGCAGCACAGCAACCCAATACAAAATAAACTGCTTTTTAACTTTGAAGCTTCCTATTACTTCGGAAAATCTAATGTTGAGCTATGTGCTTTATCCAAGATGGTCTGTTCTATACCAGCAGAGTAATAAGGGTCCCACAGCGGCTGGCTGGTGGCAGAACAGCTCAGTGAGGAGGCAGAACCATCAGCTCTTGAGAAGTCTTCTGTGCAACTGCAGCCTTGGTGTTTCAGCTTATCACATGAGCACAAATTCTTGGCAGCCCACAAGCAAGGTAGCCAGCGTACGTTTGTCATAACCAGCGAATATAGCAAAAACATAAGAAAGAGTTGTGTTTAGACAAAATATATTGAAAAAGAAAAATCAACTGCAGAAGAATCTCTTTGCAAGAGACCTGTCCAGAGGCTAAAGATGAAGGGTGTCATTCTGCTGGCATTGACCCACATCAAGAGGAAAGTCACTAGCACTGGACCACTGCTTACAGTACACCCACGTTGGGTTGTTACCACAGACTCCTGCACCCAGAAATATCAAAGCAGTCTCCTCTGCTGCTCGCTGGCCAGGGGACAGAGCGATAGGCAAGTTCCATTGCTCCTGCTTGCCTTTGAAGGATCTCTTCTGATTGAAGTACAGATTTTGAAACTGATGGAAAATAAACGTTTGGGTCAAAACACTCTTCCAGAAACTGAGAGCAAGCCCTGTACTGCTTTCTGCACCTAGAAATAAGCAAGGATCCAACTCTGCTAGTCCTGTATCAGAAAACAGAAGTCAAAGGAGTTCACTTTGTCACATGCCCTGTAAAGTATTTTGTTTATAGCTTAACTTGTGTTCTCTTCATGGTTTCACCAATTACAGCCATATTATATCAAAACAGAAGATGGTCTAAATCATGGAAGATTGGGCTAGCTTTCAAATAAGAAAAACAGAAAAGCACGCTACTTGTCCTTCAATGTTTTAAATACTTTTTCATCTGCTCAGTGATTTTCAATTTTGTCTGTTTATTGTTGATCCAGTTCCGTAAGATGCAAATATCGTAGGGAGTCTGTCAACTGTCAGACCTGCATTTAATGGGATTTCTGTATGACCTGGGATAAGTGCAAGCAATGCAGAAGTTGCTGCCCTCAGTACCAGGAAAACAGAAAGGGGAGGATTCAAAACAATTTGTAAATGTGCCTCTCTTACAAACCCTTGCTAGTATGATGAACCACTTGTTTCATTTTGTTAATAGACTTGTTGGCTGAAATTGCTGATTTTCAGGGATGAGGAAATACATTTGAGTCAGCTGCTTCCTTGTGTCTATTAAAGCCCGTTAAAGGTACACAGTAGACACCCACTGCAGTACCTTGTTCTCTCCTGTTCTACTCAAGAACACATGAAAGAGAGGGGTAACATGGGTATGTTTTCAGTAACCATTTTATTTTAAAAGGAAATAGACTTAAAATGCAATGTCAGTGTAAATCAATTTATTAACTACTTAGAGGCAGTTTGTGATTCATTATTAATCCTGTACTACCTTTCTCGGTCCCTAGATGCCACTGTTCTGGAGACTCATCCACACATAACTAAACTGTGGATTTTCAGAAATTAACTAAGCCAGTTCAGGGTTGGTTTTTTTTCCTGTTGCTCATTTAAACTAATGATAAATTGTTTTCCTTTTTGGAAAAAGCTTGGTTATCATCCTGTTAGTGGCTTTTCTGACAAGTCTAGTTGCTTAATTTTTAATTCTAGAACGAGCAGGAGTTAAAGGTTAACTAGCAACAACAGTAATACACAAAATTAAATTGACAGAAGTCACATTTTTGAACTTGCAAATTTTTTTCTGCTGCAAGTACACACATTTTTCCCCAAGTAGTTGTCTAAGAAATACATCTGGAGTAGCTGGATATCTGGAAGTTAAACATGTGTTACTGTAATGACAAAAGCCACGGCTGAAATAAGCAGTTTGGAATGAAGTAAAGCCTTAGCCACGGTTTGTGGGGCTATGGGCAGCAGGCCATCTTCCAGCCCTGCACAGGGTGACCAGAGCGGTGGCCTCCTGGGAAGCTCTAGCTTGGTATCCATGTTGCTAGCATGGCAGAGAACGGGGACGATCCCCTCCACTCTCACAGCAGGTCACGGACGCTTGTACACAAAGCAGAAGGCTTGCAACTTCTACTTTAACACTACACACTTCCATGATAAACCAGTTGTCCTTCTGAATTAAGGATAGAATCAGTTTTATCTGTCAGAGACTAGCGTGCCTTCTGAATCAGTAAAGATTTTTAACTGCAATGTAATTTGAGAAAAAGAGAGAAGGAAAAGGGAAACAAAAGCACAGATGCTTAATATGTCAGTATTTCTGGAAACGGTATATTTTATGCAGACAGTATTCCTCACATCTATTTGACAGACCCACGCTTACAACATCACTAACTCCGCACATCCTAAGGAGTAGCGTATTGCAGGATGAAAATATAGGGGTTCGAGAAGGCAGACCACAACTCCAGAGCTGAACTGTAAAGTTTCATGGGGGGGGGGGGGGGGGGGGAGAAAAAAGAATCGCAC
>NW_009259308.1:1726633-1742138 GCF_000687185.1 Egretta garzetta
AGACAAGAATCATCAGTTTCTTCAGAAACAAAGACTATTCATAACAGTTATACATCCTTACAAAAAAAAAAAAATGAATGAATAAGGGAAAGGTGGAAGTGTAATAAGAGCAACTTGCCTAAACTTTAAGCAACTCTTCAACTTCAGATGTAATCGTAGGAAGGATGCAGAAAGTAATTATGGTTACTAGAATGCAAATAGAAAAAACAACATGAACTTCTAGCCAAAAAGCCAACACAGGCAGCATTAGCAAATGTCAGCAAGGGTAAAGAAAACAGCATTGTGTTAATTATCGTGTTAGCATTAATAAATCCAATCAAGGGTACAGCCAGTGCTGATCTGTTACTCAGAGTCAAAACTATAGACAGCGAATACCAGGCGGCCAGACTAGACCTTCACCTGTATCAGTTTTGACCAGAAAAACAAAAAAAAAAACATAAAAAGAAATGTATGAACAAGTCACTAGTACAGTTAGTACTAAGGCCAACAAAAGCAAGCTCTCTAAATATTCTCAAAACTAAATATTTTCAGGTAGCTTGGGCCTGCTGCATTTTGTCCCAGGACAGTTGAGCCATGTAGCAACCTCTCCAAACCATTAACTCTTGCTTTTGAGAGACACCAGGAGAAAGAATTGATAGAGTGCCTAGAGCCCAAGAAACGGGCAGAGGAAAGCCAGGGAATCCAATAATGCAGTTTCATTTCAGTCTAATTATTTTCTTCAAGAATTTAAAAAATCTTAACCACACCAGCAATAACAAGAATGCAACCCAGGGGACTGTCACATCACCTCAACTTCCTTTTAGCAAGGGCAACAGCTGCATGGGTGGTTGACATTGTACATGTCACAGTCTGACATAAGCACGATAGGGCAATAACCTAGGATAGAAAAGGTGGAAAATAAGTGGTTGTAAGCAGTTCAGACAATACTTGAGGGTGACAGAGCACTGGAACAGGCTGGCCAGGCTTGTGGAGTCTCCTTCTCTGGAGATATTCAAAGCCCGCCTGGATGATGTCCTGCGCAACCTGCTCTAGGTGAACCTGCTTTAGCAGGAGGGTTGGACTAGATGATCTCCCAAGGCCCCTTTCAACCCTTGCCATTCTGTGATTCTCCTGTTGGAAAAATGGAATTACCAAAGGATCAGGCTCTATTCAGTATTTTACTTAATTACCTCGGTGACAGAATAAAGAGATTCTTAGTGGACTTTTCTGACAATACAAGAGGTTGGACTGGGGAGCTCAGAACTGGAACTCAAACTGACTTTGAAAACTTTGAGAAATAGTAAGAAAGAAGCAGGGTGAAATTCAGTATGGCAAAATAGAAGCTGCTTACCTAGGTTGCAATAATCTATAGAGAATGGTAAACAGGAGACAAGATAACAGCTGGTCACAAACAGAACGCGGAGGGTAGGGCTGTAAGAAAAGCAGCTGTCATCCTGGAACACACAGCAATGAGAACTTATGTGCCCTAATCCTCCTGCTGAGCATCAGTAAGGGCTTGGCTAAAACTGAGTTTTGTGCTTCAAGAAGATGGACAAAGAAAACAGCACAGGAACAATCACACATTTAGAAAACATGACTTGGTATGAAAAAACTCAATGCATTGGATTTGTTTGGCAGGGAGGAGAAGACTGGGGATTTTCTTTTGTTGGAATTTTCTTTTTCCCCCTAACAAAGTGCCACATTTCCTGTGGAGTCTGTAAAAATTTCTACTATTGGAGACATTTAAGAACAGATTAGTCAAACATCTCCACTAGCAGTAGCTAAGATACTTCATTGTGCCTTGGGGTGAAAGGCAGACTAGGGGCAGCCTGAGTACTTTTCAGATTTATCTTTATATGAACACAAACCCCTATTTCCAGTGAGTAACTGGAATTTCAAAACATCTAGATTCCAGTATTGCATTTAATTGCAGAGCTTGAAATATTTCCAAGAGGTCTTGAAGATGCTGTAGCAATAGACTATTTCTCCACTTGCCAACTGAAATACTACCAACTTCTAATCATAAACAGACATCCCTTAGACAGTCTGTGAAGTCTGCACTAGGAGGGTAATTTTCATCTATGGTTCTGCCTCTTCCTACAGCAGGCTGAATATGATAAAATGTAAGTCTTATTTTGCAGTGCAGTTACTTGCTTCAGCACAGAATAATACGTGACCAGCCCCAACTTGCATGGGTTAGATGGGTCAGGGAAGGAAGGGAAAAAGGAGTGGAAGTCCTAATAGCCAGTCTTCTCGCAGTACTTTTGAGACTCAACTTTAACTTTTTCAGTGATATTTCTTCCTCTGAGAACCTCTTGATGCAGAATTTTTTTGCATCATTAGCTCCATTTCGGATTTTTTTAAGATATGTTGCATTGAAACTATTAGCAAGTGCCATATGATCATCCTACCTTGTAGGCTAAACACTTTGGTATCACAGAGAATAGATTACAAATATGGTTCTCTGCAAAAGCATCCACTCAGCAGAGCACTAGGCAGAGCTCTGCACCATTCTCTGTTCGAGATAGGCCACTTCCAAGCAAGATGTTAAGGCCAATTTATTTCACACACTAATTTCATACAACATCTCCAGTTTAAATTGAACCTGTTCAGTCTAAAAGGTGATGATTCAGCACACTATGTGTTCCTGCTGTACCTACAGCTGCACTCCCTTCCCGTAAAGAGATCCCATGAATTCCCTCAGCACAGCAATATCCAAGATACTATTTAAACACCAAGAAGCAGTAAGGATGTCTCCAGAGCCAGAAGAGCTCAGCAGCAAAGTCACAAACGCAAGCTGGTGCGCAACCAGCAGAAAGAGACAAGTGTTCAAACTTGCAAGTCAGGCTACAGCAACAGCTTCAGGTGAGAGCAGTGGACTAAAGCAATCCTCAGTTTTCCATGTGCTTTGCCAGCCCCAACGCAGCCCAACAGCAACTGCAGGCAGCTGAAGTCAGCTCGTGGCACCGGTCAGATCTTCTCTTGAAGGAAAAATTCAACAGTCCAGAGCCTCGGCCAAAACTTCCCATTCTCAACTCTGCATTTTCCCAGCTGCACTTATAAATGGCTGGTCAAGCACCCCCAGGAACAAAAGATGAATTCTCCTGCTTCCTATTTTCATAGGGAAATGGGAACATTGCTCCCCATTTACTTTAATCCTGCACTGACTTTGAAACTGAACAGAAGGGGGTGTTTCACAAATAAGCTTAGACTTTGTTTCAGGCAACCTGAAGCTGCTTAGTCCTTCAAATTAGAGTGAATAATTCCTTTTCTTTAAAGGGACTCTATGTAAGTCAAGTCACATTTTAAACAAGACTACCGAGCAGTATTTTAAATTGCCAAGTTATGTTAAGATCTAAATTAGCCTTATTTAGCGTTTAACTGGTAAAGCTTCAGCAATAAGGTTGCCTTACTTGCGTATCAGACCCAACAAATGAACAAAAACCAGTTTGCCTACTGCTATGGTTTGGTACCACACGGATGTACGGCGCTAGCTTTGGTACTGAAAATGACATCCCGAATTCAGTATTCCACCTGGAGCATTTCACTAAGAAGTTACATATGTTAGAATAAAGCATAAAGTCAGTCAACTTCCACAACACCCCATGTCCTTAGAGTTTTTTGTGAGAAAAAAAAAAAAAGCGGCAGGATACTATTAGCCTAGACAAACCACTGCGCCAGTGCGAATAGATTGCTTTTGCTACTCTGATTAGCTCAGACATCTGTGAGCAGCACTTGAAACGGAACTTGAATAATTCAGGGCATGCCATTAAAGTTACGCTCTCAAAAGCCATCAACTCTCCATGGTGGCAGGGAGAATGCTGCCTTTTCCACTTTGAAATGATTTGACCAGGACAGTTAAGAAGTTTCACAAAGCAGAGGCACTAACTCATAGCTGGGAGAGAGGAGAGAAAAAAAAAAAAAAAAAAAAAAAAATAATGATGCAGACACTCACACCTTCAAAAGCACCTTCAAATATCCCTCTGATGCAAGTAAAGTTTAGGTGTGCAGGTGGGGTCTACCCGTCTTAAATCCTTGAAGGAAACTAGTCTGTGAAGACAAAAATCAGTTGAATTTATAGTATGCACTGGCCTTTGTCCATCAAATCAGTGCATCAAAACATGCTTTGCAATTAAGTCTTAGCACATTAATGGCTTAAAACACTGTAGACTTTTGTGCGTTGGACTGAATTCCAATCTCTGTTCACATGTAGTTTGACACAAGTCAGTTAAAATACTGAACTAGATTTTACTTTAAAATGCATACTCTGTTTAAGTGTTCCATATTAGTTACCATCCCACTCAACAAAATTGCAAGATAAAACCACTGAAAAAACACAGAAGCTGAAGTCATAAAAATTCAAAATGTTAAAGCAGATGTGAATTTAGGTTCTCCACTTGCCAACTTAATCACAGTTAAAAACCTATCCTATACACCCACCACTTCCCTCACCCTGCAGGTGTACACCCTCACCCTCAGGAGCAGCACCATTTTGCATATGCTTACTTTAAAGAAGTACCTATTCGGGGTGTTTTAAGACCTATCTAAGCCCATTACAGGATTTTTAAAATCAGTTGAACACTCCTGAGTTTGGTGTAGTGTAGCTAAGTATGCCAGGGACCTGCTGTTAAAATTGAAGATTCAAGTTAAGCACTTCAGAAGTGATCACAGTTCAGCCATAAACACAGCAACATTTTTGCTTAGCATGCTACAGCAGAAACTTTATTCAGTTCATTTTGAAAATATTTGCAACCAAAATTTATTTTTGTAAACTCACAGAAATAAGCTTTAACATATAGGCTGTATACAACTCAAATACAGGTAATACTTTTTAGCAATAACTTACAGGTACAAACTAATGATAAACTACAATTTCACAAAGAATTGTAAACATTTTGCACAATTGTCAGTCCTTTCTTTTAGGCAAAGTGCTCTTTTGATGACAAATAAATTAACACACACATAACTAGAGTGGACTACTTCCAGACAATACAAAAAAAAAGTGTTTAATAAGGCTTGTAAACAATGTAATAGTTATTTATGCAGAATCCATAAAAGTGTCTTGCAGGCTAAATATACTTACATACCTGGGCAGCAAAAATGGTCTTGAAAATGCTTTAGATGTTAAATAAAAAGTTAACATTAATATCTTTCCAATGATATTTTTAATACACAATAAGTAACTTAAGGTTACATCCTTAACAGTTTATATCCCTGACAGAAAGGAATTAGGTGTGACTTATTGGCAGCTGTGTCATTGAATGGGGTAGCAAAGGCTGGAGTCCAAGAGCTGTAGGTGAATGAGCTACAAAAACAGAAATTTACTGGTCAACTTCATCAGAGGTAGAAAAAGATTATAAGATAGTCAATCCCACTGGGTAAGAACAGTTCACTGGTCCCAACCACCTCAGCATGCTCAGTTCTCCCCAGCCCAGCATTCACACTCCTCCACCCACAGCCCACCTTACACTACCACTTTGGAGAGAAAAATAAGCTCAGGCCAGACGTGCAGCTCAGAGCCTAGTTCTTCCCAAACTTTCATAGTCTCTCCTAATCACAAATACAACCCAAAGTTGTTGACTTGCTGGGTCACAAGCCCCACAATGACCGAAAGATACTTTTGACCACCAGCACACCCCCCCCATGAGCTACTGTGAGGGAAGCTTCAGTTTTCCATGGAGTTGCTGGATTGAGCATACCTACAATCCTTGGGGTAAGAGTCATATGTCATTAAAATGACATATTAAAAATGTGGCACATGCATTTTAAAAAAAAAAAAAAGTTTGATTTCTCATTACTAGCATTCATAATTTGGAGGAAGCACAAAAAGCGGTCATACCCAGATTTTCAGCTGTGCTCTTACACTGAAGGGCTACTGCTTGAAGAGGCAAAGCTTCTTAATGAGGTGTCGAGACAATTACAGTATTAAGATACTCTATAACAAACACTACAAATTAAAAATCCATTGTTTCTTTAATCCGTACTGGGTAGTCTGTTCTCACTACAGTCAATAATGATTTTACTCGGATATGCAAAGTCGTTATACCTACCGTCCATATAGCTGTGTAGAGCTGTTAACATAGTCCCATCCTGGGGTACGTATGCAGAGTATGCCATTTCTTCTAACATGGGTGGAGACAGCCTGGAGGGCTGAACTGCTGTGACAGGAGCAGTAGATGAATGATTAGGACTAACATGTTTCTTATGGCGTGCTCTGCAATTTTGAAACCACACCTGAAAAGGGGGGAAAAATTTACATCGTGTTGATAGATTGCATTCTGTTTCAATGTTAGCATAATAAAAAACCCCTCAGAGCTCTAACTTCAGCTGAATTCAGTTAGTTAGTCGGGCCTTTAACGCAACACTGACAGTCCACAGGGAGAAGTACTCATTCCAAGCCTATACAGTGCCTCAAACAAGCATGGTCAAGCCAGGAAAGCTTCTGCAGCACCCAGCAGCCCACAAAGGATGGGGATGGTGAGGGGCTGCACAGCTCCCGGGGCCGGCATCCCCTCACGCTGAGCACCAGCATCCGCAGCCCTGTGCCGCACCTAGGCACACAACGGGACGCTGCCGTCTCCGTGCCTGAGCACCGCTGACAGTGAAGCAGGTTTTTCAGAGGATACCCGTTTTCCTTTTCACATTGATAAGTGTGCAAGCTTCCACTTTTTTAAAGCTGAATCGCAGCTGCCAGATACCTCATTTCTGTAGAAACATTCTGTCAGTCTCCCAGGCTACAATGAGGCAAGGGAACTGCAAACTTATTTTTATTTGTAAGTTATACATGTATATGTTTATATATATTGTATAAAAATCCATATTTATGTATAAAAAGAGCATGCATCTAATGTTTGCCGAGAGGCATCTTCAAGCAAAGATTCTAAGTCTGTGTTTCTCTCAGTTTTGGATGGCATGGGTATATATTTTAAACTCTGCTCTACAGAACAGATCACTAGATACTCACTTCTAATGTGTCGTACCATAAGCCATTTTCAAAAAGAGTGCAGGTCTTAAGAACAGGCTATTAAAGTCAGAAATGTATATGTAGAAGAATGCCAATTCCTATACTATTTAGGCTGAGAAGTTTCTTCCTGGAAGGATGTTAATCCTCCACACAAAGTGCAAGAGGAATAAAGCAAGCTTTCCAGATTAACACATGTGGTCTAGACCTTTTCCTGACTAAGTACGTTGTCTGAAGTTACATTAAGACTGCCAGATTAGATCTTTCTCTATCTCAGAACAACTACACAGAGAAAATGATTGTTAAGCATTTCCAATGGATGGGTACCAGACTTTGTTAGTCAAGTAACTTCGCACAGGTACCTGTATAACACGCCTGCTCAAGCCTGTTCTTTCTGCCAGTTTCTGAAGCGTTTGTGCATCTGGATTGTTGTCCTGAGCAAACTGTGCTTGCATAACCTGAAAAGACAAGGTAAGAGATTGCAGGGTTTTGTGGGCAGTCCTGAGAGCAGCATTAGAGATTCCTCTCAGACCATGGTCCTACTCCTTGCCTGGTTTTAGGAAACTGTTGCAAACACTAGCACCCAGTCCCCAATACGTTAAAGGGTGTGGGGGGAATCCCCCAAAGCCAAAATACAAGCCCCTAGTTGTGCTTAACTGAGACATTTACCAGAAATTAAAGAAATTAATTCTGCTTGGCAGTAGTAAAAAATGGAGGAGGTGCTCTGTTACGATTGCATTAAAAGGACTGTGGGAGAAAATCCCCTGCAAAGCAATTCAAACGTGCTTGATAAAGAAAACTTCTATAGCAGCAGACCACAGCATACAGCCTGAGGAAGGAACGACTCAGATCCACCTCTCTGAACCTGTCAGTCACTATCTGCACCTTGCATTATATGGAGCAACCTAATCCTCTTTTCAGCTGCATGGAGGAGGCCGGCAAGCGGGAAGCACTTTGTGTCTCATTTACCTTTAACTGACCTGAGGAACACAGAGGGTCCACCTTGGCTGACCTGCACCACGTAATTGTTTGGCTCCACTCATCTTTTTACAGAAAATTGAAGTGAACACTTGTCATTAGGATATGAATTACATCTTTTTGAGGAAGTAGATGTCAACTTGGCCTGCATCCTGAACAGTTTTTGAGCCTGTAAGAGTTTACCTTATTTAGGAAGTAAGGCTTCATGGGTTTCTGCTTGGTATCTTTGGCAACTTAGTAAACTGTAATTTCTCATTTCTGGATTTTGTCCCTTGATGGTCTGCAAATTTTGCCTGACTTCATCTTTGAAGATTCAGACTACTTCTCTCCACATTCAGAAGCGTTACACTATTTACTTCCCTACTGTTTCATCCAACAACATCAAGAAGCACGGACATCCTTTTGTACAAGTACTTCACAAGGTGAGTTACTACACACTGCCTCTCTGGCAGACACTTATCCCTCTGGGTGCTTCCCTTGCTGGAAGTAAAGTCTTATACCAGCATCAAGGACAGGTACAGACACAGGTGCACTGAGCAGATAGCAAGTGCCATTAAATAACAAGAGGCCCCAAGACCTCAAACACCTGCTGAAGTAGGTTACAACCTATTTAAAGCATGAAAAGAGGGGAAACACAGAAGTTTCATTGGCAGCAGACAGGAAGAAGCCTTGAAGACAGTTCCTGCTCTGATGGTTGGACCTATCTCCCATTCAGCTGTTGCTGAAAAAGAAAGTTCCCTTTTACAGGAGTTTGAGCTTTATGTCCAGAGCCCTTGCCCTGTGCCCTTGTCAAATTACTGCTAACACACTTGTTTCACATTAACAACACATTCTGTCTCCAGTCATGGCTGAAATAGCAAACCAAGCTTTGAAGAGCCACACACCATATTATATATTACTGCTTAAATGCCTCACGTGTGTTAGTACACCTCAACATCAGTTTTTCTCAACTGCTTTCACCACGAAGAAGAGAACAGGCCAATAAAACAGAACTCAGACCGAGACAGTAGAAAACGAATGGTGTGGCGGCCACCAGTGACCAGAAATTTGAAGACATGTTATAAACTGAAAGCAGGGATGTGTAGCTAGGATTAGGTAGAAAGCCACAGCTTCCTTCCCACTACAGGCTGAAACCTCTAAATCTGGTCTCACCACTACCCCTTTCATAGGGATCTGGCACTAGTCACGGTGTTTTTCCCTAGAAAGCCAATCTAAGTGAAGCGGCAATCAAGAGGGTGAAATAACTCATCTTTAGGCAGTCCATAGCTAACTCTTGCCAAGGTAGCAACGAGACAAGAAGCCTTGAAAGCAGAACAGATGCACGCAATCCCCCTCCCTCCCTCTTCAGGGCAGGCTTGATCCTATACAGGAGGGGTTTCGATTTGGTACTTCCAGACTTCCTAGCTCCCACTTCCCTTAGTGCTGACCACGGAAAGGAACAGAACTAGTGGCTGAGCTAGTATAAAGGGATGTTGGAAAAACATATTTCAGTAACACGTGTTCAAGAAGAAATTGGACAGTACAAGAATTGCTGCCAAGCACTTCAAACACACTTTCCCTGTATTTCACCCCACCCAGATCTATGAAAAAAAGTGGGTTTTTTCCCCCAAAACATGCAGCTTTCAATACTGAAGCTAGGTCTTGAAATATGATACCAAGACTATAATGACTTTAGTGTATTTTTAACAGGCAAATCTCAAAGATGCTTTGAGGAAATCAGCACGTAAAGTATTTTGGAAGGGCTGAGAGAAGGAGAAGAAAAGGAAGGAAAATAAAGATGAGTCCTTGTCTCTCCTCCTGGTATACAGAAGTATAGCCAAGACTATAACATACGACCTAAAAAGCAAGTATTGAGGAAAACAGTCTTAGGAGGAAAAAAGGCAATCAAGAAATAAAAGTGCAACTATTTCCCATCTTCTTAATAAACCAAAGGAAAACAAGAATCGGTCACTGACAGGAGTCAACCTGTGCTCACGTAAATACAAAACCAGGAACCCACGATGCTTACCTGCTTTGAGAACACAATCTTTTGCAGCCCTTATTGTGCATTACAACAAGATTCAAGCTTCCAGCCTGTTAAGGTCTTAAAGTCACATACAGCACCCATCTTTAGTGCAACTCTTCACATTACATAATTCTAAAAATATTTTGTCTTTATTACGTGTAGCGATGTAAATGTCTGATTAAATAGATTTCATCGAGCAAGCAAAATAGAACAACCTTTTTGTTTCCACTCTGCAGAATTACTGGCTGCCCCCAGGGAAATAAAAAGCTTGAAGAGTAACTATTTCATATTAAACTGCTGAAGCTAACAAACAATTCCAGAAACATGCTGTGTCTTGATAGTTTATGAAATAGTTTAAAGCATGCAAGTTTTTTTTTTTCCCCCCATATGCATCCGATTTCCTATCAGTTCAGCATATATGTCCTGCACAAACCTGAACTATGCAAGTTTTTAGCATTGCCTCTACCTGGAGTTGATCTGCTGTGAAGCTGGTCCGAGCTCTTTTTGCTGGTTTTGGATGATTAACATCTTGTTCTGTTAGCAATGCTCCTTCCACGCTAATCCCATTACCTGAAGCATTAAAAAGAAAACACCACCGTCTACTAAATGTTAAAAATGATGTTATTCCTAAGTCAGACTGTCCTCCAACAATAACCAACAGCACTCGGCCAGCTGAATTTCAGCTTTAAAAAAAAGCCATAATCAGTTCAAAGTTAAGTTGATCTGGCACCACTACCCCACTACCCCCCGAACGATTCCCTTGCAAGTGAGGAAAGGAATATATCCAGCATGATATTTTATCAACTAGATGCGCTTTTGCTTTCCTTTCCTTAGGATAGAAAACAAGTTATACAGACTTAAGAAAAAATTAAAACATCAAATAATTTGCACATTATTTTAATTCAAGAACCTGTGCTTCCAGCCTTAGTAAAGCTAGGTAATTACCTCTTATTAAGATGAGGTAAAACCCAACAATTTAATTAAAACTAAACCACAAACATAGTCCTTAACAAAAGCAGTATGTTACCATTTTCAACTTCTCTTTTCAGATTGTCCAACATGCAGTCATAATGTACTCTGCAAAGGACTTTCTCTTCAACCAAAGCAAACTCCTCGCCCGTAGAAAGCTGTCTTTTGCAGGAGAAGCAGGCGAAGCACGCCAAGTGGTACACGTTTCCTTTAGCCCTTCGGACCCAGTCAGTAGAATGAATGTGCCTCCCGCAGCGGGAACAGCGGGTGCCATACCGCCTGCAAAAGCAAAGGCAACAGGAGGGTAAAAGCACAGACAGTAACAGTCTCGGGCAAAAGGGTGACCCCAGGAGGGTTAGAAGCAACCGAGATATGGCAGCGCAGCAGAGACCTGCAGCAAGGAACGAGACGACAACATAATTGTGTTTTTATTAAACAAAAAGAAAAATCAGCAAGTTTGTATCCGATAGCTTAAGGCAAGACCACTACTGAACTACAGAAGTTAATATTTTCATAAGGCAAAGAGTTAAATTGAAACATCTTAACTGCTACAAGAATCCACAACCCTTCATCTTTCCTTTTATAAAGGTAATTACTCTTTAAAAGGCTGAGAGTGGGAGACGGAAACAGCTGACTCTGTGTTCAAAATTCTCCCAATTATTCAAATATATTTCACATTACTCTAGTGGTAGTCTGAATTATTATATTTAGCTACATCATCCTTCACTAATCATTCAGTCCCCTTCAGCAGAAGAAGGGGGAAAACCTGCATCTTCATAGTTATTTCCTTAATTACCATCGCATTATGATTTCAAAAGAAATTCAAATATCTGCAAGTATTTACATTACTGCGATAGAATATTTCTCTTTGAAGAGGAAACTAGCCACCAAGATACGTTGATTATGTAGATAAGCATTTGTCCTGAAAATCTTTGCAGGCTCGTAAGGGGTTTTTTTTGTTGTTTTTGAAGTCCCACAAAACTTTTTTTTCTAGGATTTCATAGTATTCAGCCTGCCCCATCCCTCTCTTCCCGTGTCAAAACTAAATGGACATAATCCATTTACTAGACAGGTGAGAATCCCATAGTTTGGTCTGGGGGAAGTACTAATGATCACACCAAAACAGTTAAATTTTTTGCCACTTTCTGGACCAAAGATTTTGTATCATGAGTACTTTCAATGCCAGCACAAATAAATAGCATTCTTCTCAAGACGATTAGACCTTAATCTTGAAGAATGCTTCGTGCTCCAAACTAAATTTATCACAGAAAGGTATAACTGCTGAAAGCTTATTTTGAAGATGATGGGATTTAACCTGGGTTGGTTTTGTAGTTCCATGTGGTGCCCCAAGTCTCATACCAGTGGAGTGCTAATCCAAACAGAGCATCATCTCAACTCTACCTTGTATTCTCAGTCGGCATCACCTAAGGATGATTCTTGGCACATACAGTAACTTTACAACCTTACTGTGGCAGGGACTCTTATTTTCCCCACGCGTGCAGAAGCAAATTATTGTATAAATGCAGTCGCTATGCACAACAGCGGAGGGGCAGAGGGGGAGACTTCATAGGCAGTTACATTAGGCAGACTTGGGGCTTCCTCTGCAAGAAACGTCAAGAGTCTAACTACTGAAAATAAACCTAGCAAATAAAAACCAAAGAGCCTAAATCCGCATTTTAGTTGTGGCTTAAGTGAAAAGTAAGAAGCAAGTGTCACGTATTATCTAATAAAATTATATTCCTGTATGGTATACCTGAAATAATCAAGTTTGCAGAAGATATCTTTATCTTTGATGTAACAGCTGGTATGCCTTCCTAGAGACGTTCTGCAAACACTGCACGAGAGACAGCGCACATGCCAGCAGAGGTCGTTTACCTGCAAAAACACAAGAGAAATACCCCTCACCGCTTATGCTACCAGTATTGTATTTCATATTTAGAAAAACTGTTTTTTCCATCCATACAGACAAGGCCAAGAATTACATGCACCATGATTCGTGGAAAATTTATCTTCAAGGCAGAACATTTTTCCTGTAGAACTGCATGCATATTAAGGGTTAATTAATTTGATGGAGGTCTTCAGAATAAGCTTTCATGGTTTTGTAATTAAAAGCACCAGAAGAGGAAGCAAGAGATTCAAGTTCCACATAGATATTTTGTGCCCAGTTCTGTTCTCATAGCATCAGAGTAACAGAGCGAGTTTTGGCCTCACATGACCTTGGGAAGGCAGCTAACTTACATACTTTTATTTCCCAGCCTGTAAAAAGTCCTGCCTAACAAAGGACAAACTTTGCAAAGTGATTTGAAATTTTAAAATGCAAGTATTGGAGGGGAAGGAAAAAAAAAAAGAAGAAAAAAAAAAAAAGGTCTGTCAAATAGAAACACACCATTTGCCAGGTTTGTATTACAGCGAAGTTAGTGAACAGAGTGAGAGTTTCAAAATATCAGCAGTTGTTTTAATAGCAAATTCAACAATTCTTTAACATGTAATATCCATAGTAAAACTAGACAGAGCCATGGAAAGCAGCAGACATCAGCAGTTTTGAAAACTCGCATATAATTTTGGGGCAAATAAATTGAGTGCAATTATTTTCATTTCTTCTTTCCTATAAAGAGAACTCTTTGTCGTGCAGACATTGTGCATCACACGTCAGCTAAATAACTTAAATAATTTGAAAACCCAAGACTCCCAGTGACCATAAAAATTAAGTAATAACCCTCTGGATAATCCCATGCTGCATAGGAAGAATTCTGTAAACCAAATGATGACTAAGTTTAGACTTTTTTTTTTTTTTTTTAATTTTCTGAGCCAATTTCTCATCTCATACCAAACAGCCCATATATTGCCTGGGGCAAAGCTGCAGATCAGAGATAATCCAGGATGTGCCTTTCATCAGAACACCGCCAGACAAACCACAGAGAAAGTCAGGCACTGACTCCAACGCTCATGCTGGAATCGCCCGTTTCAGCCATTCTTCAGGTTATAACGTTACAGTTTGCAGTTGCCCAACACTCGCCCAACTAGTACCCTTGTTGGCAGCCATCTTCCCCTACACCGACAATTTTATACCACAATATAATGCAAAACTGTTGATAACAGCTGTCACCAAATCGATCCTCCCAAGTATTTCTTAAAGCGGCTGCAGCGCAGGCGAGCACAGGGCAGCAGCGCTTGGGCCATACCAAGCCTGCTCGGCAGTCCCCCCACGCCGAGGGTCCCCGGGCGAGACCCCGGCAGGGGACCGCAGCAGGGGCCCTGGCATGGGGGAGAGGAGCCAGCAGGCAGCCAGGCTGCTGGCGTGCGGCTCTGCGAAGCGCGAGCTGACATCCCGGCCGCACAAAACTCATCTCGCTGCCTGTTCTTCGGCAGCTGATGCTCTCCCACAGAATGGGACATCGATAGCTTTGATAGTTGTCCCATTTGATGTTGCCTGCTTACAGTCTTACTTATTAATTTACAGGGCTGGAAGACACACTGCTGATGACCAGCAGGACACCCATTCACCAGCACAGATTCCTTTCTCTCTCTCTGCCGGCGCAGGAAGCAGTAACAGCTCATTGAAACTTAAGGCTAAATCATTTAGAGGTCTTTTTCTCCAAGCCACTTTATCCCAGTCATTCAGACAGCAATGATCGGTTAACGAGCTACCAAAGTGCCACCGGAGTTAAACGGGACTGGAACCAAGTTCAAGTTAGCTCTGCTCCCAGTCCTGCTGCGCCCTTCACATGCAAGCCCAGCCCGTTGCAAAGGCGGCTGGGGTTTACTACAACAAAAGGTACACAGCAGCTCCCCCGCACCTGCACCTACCCTGCTTTAAATGAACACCAACCCAGCACACGCTGGGTTCCTTTGACCTCCTCACCCCGACGGAGATCTAAGCAAATGATCCAATAACAACACTGAGATGTTTTCAGCGCTGTTACCGACTTTCACTTTGCAGGATGTACAACGGCTTCACTTAAGGCTGCATCTAATGGAATTGGGCAACTTCTAGCACGATTGTCTAATCTCGTTTTTGAAAGGAGGGCGAAAGTCTGATCCAGGATAATTTTAATGGCTGTAATACAGAAGGAAAATAGCCGGCCCCCCCCCAACCACACCGACACTTTTATGTTTAAAGTCACACGGGTTGGTTTGGTTTTAGATGATCTTACACAGTCCTGAACGCCAAGCCTAGCAAAACTACTCTGCCATCACACAGCTCGTTTCCTTCACAGACATTACTAGACCACCTTTTACAGGAATAACTTGTTTCCACCTTTCTCAAGAGGCACTTTTTGCTTTGAGATTCACGACATCACACGAGATTTATTTCAGCTGACGACAAATGGGTCGCACCGCTGCCGCCACCGCTTAGCCAGGAGCGTAAAGCACGGCAAGGAAGCTGTCCGGGTTCCGAGCCATTAGTTTTCTTCCCCACTTTCTCCTACAGCACATCAAGAAAACGCAATCCCAGCGCAGAAAAGCGTTACCCAACACGTAAGCGTCGGTTCGGTTTTCCTCCGAGGCCCGGATCTCACGGGCGAGCAGGCAGCTACCCTTCGGGCTTCCACACGCTCCCACGCCCGCAGTAACTCCACTCGCGCTCGCCGCTGCGGGTGGAACGGGGAGCA
>NW_009259308.1:1743136-1744177 GCF_000687185.1 Egretta garzetta
CAACAACAACAACAACGAAAAAACCCCAGAGGTTCCCCCCACACACACACACCTCGTTTGTCTTCATCGCTCGCCACAGCTTCCCCGCGCCGCCCCAGTCTAAACAAAGATTCCAGTTACATCTCTCCATTAGCAAAGGCGGCAAACGCGACGGAAAGCCAGAGTACGTGTGAACGGGAAAGGTTTTTCCACACTGCTGAAACCCAAAGCCCGAGCGCCTTCCCGTAGCTTAGACTCACAACTCCTAAATCTGCTTCTACTCTCGCTCGCGCCTCTAAGAGCCCGTGATAAAACCTTTCTTGTTAGGCTAAAAAAGGAGCATCTGGGCTGCCCAAAGGCCGTAGCGTTACTCCGGTTCCGAAACGAAGCCTGGAAGACCAGGGATGTTGCTAATTAACATGGGTGTCTCCGGTCGCGCCGCGGACCGAGGATGCCAGGAGCTGGCTCTCCACAGCTCCCCGGAAAACTAGAAAATGTCCGTCAGCGGAGGGGGGGCGTAGGTTACGCTTTTTCCACGATTACAAACCTTGCCCGCAGAGTTCCCTCAAACCAAATACTGCCGGTGTTCTCGGGACATTTCGGGAGAATAAAGCAACAGCTTGCCCATCGCAGGTGAGGTAAATAACAGGGGTGTCTCCTTCTCTGCACGTATTTAACTAGCCAGGTGTTTTTAATTAAACTTGTCGTTATGTTTCCATCTCCGCCCCCCCCCCTTTGTTGCAGCTCCGCCTGACGATAGATGCAAGACACGTTGCAGACCCTCAGTAAAGGAAACCGAGAGAATTTCCCGTACGCTTAGAAATAGAAGTTTGATAAAAGGGGGATTCTGCTTTTGAGAAGCTGTACGAAAGGCGAAAGCCCTGTATTCTTCTCCCCCTAAAAATTATGATCGTTGTTTCAAATCCTAGGACCCGATTCTGAAGGACCGTGACTGAGCGAGCGCCGGTGCCGAGCCCCGGTAAATCCGGGACGTCTCCAGCCAGTCACTCGTTTGTCCGGCGCTAAAACCGATCTAACCCCCTTAAATTCAGCCCTCCTGGC
>NW_009259308.1:1744743-1745292 GCF_000687185.1 Egretta garzetta
GCCCCGCGCCCATCTCCCCGTCCGTGACGACCGGAGGTAGGACACGGGAGCTGTCGCCTGTCCTAGGCGGCACGACAGAAAAGGAGCACCTGCCGGGGGCCTCCAGGGAGGCGTGCCGAGGAGGAAACGGGGCCCGGGCCGCCGTGAGGAGAGCCCCGGGTAAGCCCGGGCTGCGACGAGACCGTTGCACGGCCGGGAGCAGCGTCGAGTTTGTCGCTCGTCGGTCCTTGTTCTGCGCTGTCAACGGGTTAGTTCAGGGTGTTCGTGCGCGCTCCACGGAGGGCGGCATGTTAGCGTTCTAGAAAATAACTCCCTTTCTGCACGCATACACCTTTTCTCTCCGAAAAATGCAGCAGTGGGAGCCCTCAAATTCAATCCGCGCCTTGCTCCCCGCGACGGGTCTGAACGCGCAGCAGTAATTCACAAAGCGGGCGTTGGAGGGAAAGCAGCGTACGGGAAATTTCTCCGTGTTTCTTGTTATTTTAGAAGCCCAGCTCCGCCAGGCGACGAACGGGCGCCCCGGACGGCCGCGGATGCGCTGGCGGCCCC
>NW_009259308.1:1745501-1745951 GCF_000687185.1 Egretta garzetta
AGCCAGGCAGCAGAGCCTGGTTATTGCTGCGGCCGGGGGTGGTTCGCAAGAGGTGAGCGGTTTTGCCGAGCTTATTGGAGAGGCGTTATTTCCGAGAAGAGGTCAGAAACGCTATGGTGTGTACAGGGTGGACGTGGAAAGCACACGGGCTCGGTTATCCGAGCTCCACCCGTGCTTCGCCCGTGCGCTTTTTATCACCTATCTCGCCAAAGTTCCGTCTAAATGTCATCGTTTCAGTTACACGCCCTCGATATTTTAGCGAGCATTCCCAGCATCGTTTTTTGAGGCGATGAAAAGAGGCGGACAAGCAGGCTTTAGGGAATTTCCGATTTTTGCACGCTCTCGTCTCCCCGCCGCTGTCTCCGTGCGCACCGGAGGGATGCGGGGCTCGGGCGCTGCTTTAATCCCGCTGCTCCTCGCCCCGCGGGCTCCGCGCTTGGGGCGGCGGGC
>NW_009259308.1:1745970-1746289 GCF_000687185.1 Egretta garzetta
CCGATTCCTCTCCCTCACAAGCGATGCAAGGAAGGACGTGTGTGGGTAGGAGCGCTAATCAGCTGCACGTAGGAGAGGTCTCTCAAAGATTTGGCGGTAAGGCACGGCACGAAGGAAGTACCGAACGCGGAGAATTAGGGTTGTTTTAACGAGAGGGTGTTGGCGTATGGACTTCTTAATCAAAGACCGCACCGTAAGTGCAAGTGCGTGCGGCGGGGCGATTCTCTCTGGAGGCTGCTCTAGCGAAACTCGTCCTCCCGCTAAAACACGGTCTGCTGAGGAACTGGAAACGGCACTGCGGTCAGTTTAGGGAAAAGGG
>NW_009259308.1:1746751-1748208 GCF_000687185.1 Egretta garzetta
GAGGCTGGGCCAAGGCGGGGAGGAGGGCGGGCTGCTCCCGCTCTCGGCAGTTCGCTCCTTGCGTAACGGCGGGGCCATGTGGTCACCTCCTTCGCCAGCAGCTGCCTGGCAGGAGAGAGGGGTCGGAGAGGAAAGCCTGACAGCTATTGCAGGACAAAGTTCGCTTCCATGCAGGCTCCCCTCTCTCGTCTCGGCCATCTTCTTACGCGTGCTTTGGTATTTGCACACCTGCCGGGATCCGGAGGTTTTCCACCTGTAAGACCACAGCGTCCCGGGCTGTGGGGGCCTCGGTGGGCAGCGGAAGACAGGCGAGGACATCGAGCCAGCACTCCCGGGCTTGCTCTTTGTGAGTTTGCGTCCCCGCTGGCTCCAGCCACTGGTAAAAGCTGCAGGGTTTGGACTAGCCCCGAGTTCTTGGTTCTGGGCTGGTTTAACAAAAAGTAAACCAACCCGGTCTCTTACCAATGACTTGTTTTCCAAATCAGTGCAGTGCACTTCTCTTGGGCCAGGCTGGCTGTCTCCGCTTTGTGGGTCCACGATCTTCCAAAGCTTCACACGTGGCTTTTGTTCACAGCTGTTCCCGTGTGGAGCTCTGCGTTGCTTAATTGTGAATGACCAGACCAGTCAAAGGGAAAAGTTTGTATTTCCTAATTGGATTCCTGAGCCAGGGGTTCCCTCACCAACTTCCAGAACTTGATGCAATTTGCCTTTTCCTTCCCCCCCCCCCAGGGAAAAAACAGGGGGCTGGAGGGGTGGGGAGGTGGAGGGCAAGAAGGGAGTTAGTGGGATGCAGCTCTGCATCTTCTTAGAGCACTGGCCCTTGCACCGCAGGAGGAAGTGCAGGGAGTAATTTCGGCACCCCAGTGTGTAACTGCAATAATTTTGCTTCATTTACTCAGATCTACTCATTTCACCTCTTGGTCCCTGCACTATGAACAGACTATCTGGATAAAACCCGTGCGTGTGTCAAATTAAGCATTGCAACCTGTGCGTTCCTGAAATCGCGGTGAACGCTGTGTCTAGAAGTTGACTTTTCAAGCCTCTGTGCTAATTGTGTCACGCTGTCATTCAGTTAGGGAAGGTGCTGGGGACAGAGGAAATTAAAGCAGCGATCAAATGATGTAAAAGAGTGGTTTGCCCTTAACAGACTGGAGGGCGAAACCAAAATGGAAACCATCGTTGGCTGTTTATAAATACCTACCTACAAAGCTCGTTGCGTGTTTTTGGTTTCGGTAAGGATGTCCTGTTTTCTGTGAGCATGGTAGCTCCATGCTCAAGGGCCAGAAAGGTTCCCCGGAGCTATCACATCTGCCCGCTTAATTCCTTTCACTTCTGTTTATGCAATGAATAAACACGACTCTGGCAGGAGACCTGGGCCGTCAAATGGAAACCCCTGTGCCGGGGGGAGGAGGGGGCCCGCCAGAGCTGCAGTAGCAAGAAAGATTTTCAGCTCCTCC
>NW_009259308.1:1749322-1779697 GCF_000687185.1 Egretta garzetta
CGCGGGCGGCTGGGCCGGGGGCAGGCGTCGGAAGTTGGCTCTTTCCGACGAACGAAAACCCCTCCCCCACAGCAGAGCAAATGCTTTTCAAAGAAAAATCACATCCGCTACCTTGGGATCAAATCCCCGCCTCTTTCCAATGCCCAGGGCCATGCTCTGGTAAGCAGGATGCGTGGTGTGGTCCTCAGCCCTGTCTCCTCGTACAGATACTGTGTGCTGAGCATGCCACAGCCTTTGAAACGTGCTTGCATTTGCTTGAAATTTATTCAGGGATTTCTGAGTGGCCGTATTTCAGTTTTTCAGAGCTGAGCTGTGGACGTGTCCAGGGGACTTGTCCTCAAGTAGTGCTTAGCTTGCTGAAAATCAGGAATTGAGGAGGTGTACTGCCTCTGACTGATACTTCTCTCTCCCTAACCACTAGTCACTGTTGAAAAATTTGGCTGTAACACAGGGACTTGGGTGACTTTGTTTGCTGCATGATTAAGGTAGTGACGCTTCTCTGAGTGTGTTGCAATGAGGTCCTCATTGCATGCTCGGTGGTGGGACTTGCCTTTGGCGTATCAGTACGAGGGACTGTTCTTTGCCATGTGAATTAGAGGGCAGATTCGCTCTGTTTCAAAGACACAAGCTTTCAAAGCCTTCCCCAGCTAATTTATGACTTTGCATGTTGATACAATGTTCAGCATGTGTATTAAAATGAAAATGTCTTGTTAAAAACCAAGCACGTTTGGGACTACCTAGCTAGAGATTTTGTGTTTACTAAGTGGACAGGTTGGGAAGGGAGCTCATGAAAAAAGGTGATTCATTCATACCAGATCTGAAACCCCACAGTGAACCTCCAGAAACAAGATCCCGGGTTGCTGCCCACAGGTTACAATTGCCAAAACGTTTGCGTGTGTCTGCAAGCAGGGAATCAAGATTTACAATTTTGTGAGTGGTGAGTACAAAGTGCTACTGTAATTCTCTGAAATAAAATACATTTCTTTTGAAAGTGCGGAGGCTGCAGGTGTTCAGTGTAGTGTTTTAAGCAGAAATAAGGGATCTTATTCCTCTTTGTGTTTTATCATTTTTACCCTGATACGGCTACATTAACTCTTGACTGACACTCATAGAACTAAGCAGGGAAATTTTACTTGATGCCAGAGTGAAGTTGCTCTAGAGGAGAATGAAGTGCCCAGACAGCGTGCATTTCTTCCCAGACATCTACTTCTATTGAATTTAGTGCTTGAAAGCAGTCCGGTACTTCTGGGCAGCGGACAAGATAGGGGAAACGTCCTGTAAATTCAACACAACTCCCTTCAGCCACCTGCTCGATCCGAGCAGTTTTCTGAGATGATCTAATCTGTTCACACATGAAAGCACACTGCTCGGGATTTAAAATGCATCTTTGATCTGTGAGCACACTGCGGCTTTAGGAAGAAGCATCGTGCTGTGGTACCTTGGCGAAAACTGTTGGGGATCTGGATCCAGTCCTGTTCCTACTGCGGTCAGCAGCAGCCCTGGCTGTTGCATCTCTGCTTTTAAAGTGCAGCAAGGAAGTGTTTCAATGAGCATATTTAAAAAAAAAAACAACAAAAAAACCAAAAAAAGAAAAGAAAAAAGTAACAGAAGAGATTGACTACTTAAGCACCACATTAAACAGCACCTAAAATTTATTGGTTGCACATATAGGAGTAGTCTTGTTCACCTCGCTGCTCTGCACAAAACTGCTTGTCCCCTTTGCAGAGCCCAAGAGGCACCATGCTCTCTCTCTGATACTCCCAATACTCTTCGTACTCCACAGCAAAAGTCTGACAGAAGATGATTTTTTTTACTGGTAGTCTAATGATAATCCGCCGTTCATTGCTTCCTCTTGGGATTGCAAGGGGAAGAGAGTGACAGGGGGAATCACTGGAGATCTTAAAGGCAACTGTTTGTTTTAATCTGTGCAAACAAACATTCAAAAATGAGTCAGCTCTGGCTGGTTACCTGGAAAAAGTTTTACATAAAGCAGCACCACCGTCTAATGCTTTTGCTGTTCCTTAGTACCTTCTGAATGTCGGTGCTTGAGCAAGAGAAATATTATTTATCTAACTCTCAGGGAGAGAGGGTCTAACGGGATGAAAGAAAATTTAGAATTCAATGGAGCACTGGTTATACAGCGTTATACAGACTGTAATACTGACACTATTCTACTGCTGTGTTATAAATACCCAAATATTTAGATCCTCAGCAACCAGCCCCTGATAGCATCAAGAGGCAGGCTTACAGAATGAGGAATCCAGTGGGCTTGTGCTCAGCACGCCGTGCCAGGGGGCCACAAACCTGCAGACTTCATATTGCCCTGCACCTAACCGCTGAAGGGTTCCCAGTGTGTGGAGCCCAGGCGGGCTGGAGTTCGTGATTTTGGCAGGCAGAAAGATGCCTCCCTGAAAGCCTGCCTGCCTCGTGCCCACACAGCAGGAGCTGTGCTGTCGTCAGGGTCTGTTTGTTGTTGCCTCCTGCGTGGCCAGAAGCAGAGTGGGAGACACGGCCCCTCTCTGCTGCATTTTACTCTTTGTACTCTGCAGTGATTTTTTCTATTGCTTCCACATCTACTTTGCACTGTTATTTTGGGAACCTGTGTTTTCCTGTAAGACAAAATCATAGAGAGTTCAGAAATGGAAATTACATTTATCCTGTCTTTGCTGCATTCCATTGGGTCTATCTGCAGTTCATGCCAGTGTTTTGAAGCGATTTTCATACTGGTAGCTGATCATGACCCAAGTTGTCACGGAGGAACAGGCCAGGACATACGATGCTGCTTTATATCTGAATGTTGGTGTTAAATGGGATATGCAGGATCCCATAGCAAGTATCTCAGACAGCTAAATCTCTGCAGAGGGACAAGAGGAGAACATATGGATTCTGTTCAGTGCTAGAAGCTATGAATGTACTGTTCAGCTATGATACGTGTGACTAGATGATATATACAAGGAGAACAGAGTCTGACCAGACAGCTATTACAGCTAATGACCAAAGAAGGTGGTGTTATAATAAAGGATTCCTTTGGATAATGAATGAATAATGAAAGTAAGTGTAGAATGATGATCGGTGCAGCAGGTACATGAAATGATCAAATGTGCAGTGCCTGTCTAACCACAAATCAGTCTTCTGGAGCAGGCAGAGGCGCTAGCTAGGACTTGTCCCTGCGGTAAGATAGTCACCGGTCTGGTCTATGACAACACTTCTTGAGCGGACACAGACTTCACCGATACTATTGCCAAACTGACAGACAAGGTATCTTCCTCGCTGCCTGCTGCCTTGTGTGTAGTTACGAGCTCTCCCGGCAACGTTTCTTCATTTATGCTGTTGTTGGCCATCTGAAGAACATGCATCTCTGGTGCATCCCAATGGAGCAACATTTGCTCTCTGGTGCTCAGGTATCAGGCTGGCTGAAGATCAGCAGCTATGTGGCAGATCCCCTTTCTTGGACTTCTTCTCCTGAGGACTGCACGCAGCTGCAGGCTCCAGCTCTTATCAGGCTCCAGGAGTGGCCCTGCAGTGCGCGCTCATGTGTGCTTGCTCAGGGTGAGAGGCCTGTCCATCCATGAAGGGGGAGAATTCTGGGTACCTCTTGGAGGAAAGTGAGGTGAGAGGAGAGACACATGAACCACATCAAGGTGGGAGAGCCGCTGGACCATCCAAAAAATCCTCTGCTTCACGCTACATTTCTTTTCTGCTTTGTGGCAGGTTTACGACTTCTAGGCCAGGACTTACCCCACAGCAACAGGCATAGGTGGGACTTGTGTTCATCAGTGGGCAGGTAGCTACAGTGTCCTCTGTGTGTGCAGAGGTGGGCTAATTTGGAAGACCTAATGAGGATTAATAACCCTCCGACCTCTAGCTGTCACGTGCATGTGATATGGGGTGTGATGGGAAGAACCACAGCAAGGTGCTGTCGCATCACCTGCAACTCAGGCGTGACCAGTGCAGTGGGGATGTGCCTGCCTCTCCTGCTTGGCCACTTGCACTGCAGCCCCGTCCTTCCCACACCGCCGCGGTGCCCTCCAGTATGGTGACAACTCCAGCCCTTCACCAGTTGGCACCCCTCACTGCAATGCCACACTCATCACCCGAAATGCTGAAGCCCAAACCTGGCCCAGCTCTGCGCACAGCACTGCTCATATTTCTCTTTTGCTGGTCTCCTGAGTGAGGTCTTTGAGACACCCCTCAAATGGGGTCTGTGGGGCGAGTGGCTCTGTGTTAACTGGGCAGGTGCAGTGCCTTAGCTAGAGATGTCAGTCTGGGTTCGGTGGGTGCTTAACAGTGAGCAAAGCAGGCTGCCTTGGAGCGAGGTGCCCGGCAGAAGCGTCAGTACCAAACAAGAGGGAGATGTCAGCACAGGCAAAGAAAGCAAAGCATTTCTATCCTTTTTTTTCCTCGCTGCCCCAAACAGGTTTCAGAGCTTCCTTACCCTTAGGGTGGTGTCTTTCTGTATACGGTACATTGTAGCTAGAGTTTCCTTGCACCAATTATTCCAAATAGCAGATCCTGTGTAATCATCTGTGTGCAGTCCTGATATTGCTGAGCAAGTTCCTAAGCAGAAATCCTAGGAAGCAGTGGAAGTATTTGCTGTGGGGTCAGTGGAGACTGTGTGCTCTACTCCTCTCTCAGCTCACACCAAATAAAAAGCTTTGTTTTGTTTTTATCTAGATGTAGCAATTAATGATTCGGATTTAAAGAGAGGACTTAAAATGGCTTAATTATGTTTTATGTACTTCTTATTTAATGCTGCGAGCAAAATAAATTGGAATGGGATTCGTTCATTTTAATTTGTTGCTGTTACTAATTATATGATTAAGACCTCAAATACAAAACCATTTTGTCTGAGTAGAAAAAAATATGTTTTAAAATAGTTATGTAAGAGAAATGGAATTTATTCTCAGGATCAGTCTTAAGAAATAACACTGCATATATTCCTGGATCCTGCTTTTTCTGCAGTTTGTGTCATTAAAGAAGTTCTGCTTGGTGCAACATGAGCACCTCTACTTTCTAGCTCTGCTATCTTTCAGGGTTTGTAGAGACGCTATGGTAATTAGACTGGTTTTACAGTGAGTGAAAATTGGAACCAGGTATGTTTTCACCAGTTCGATTTGGCAAATGAACTTGTTTTCATCCACTGTGTGTAAGCACCAGTTGCATCTCCATAATAAGAATAGTTAACGTGGGGCAGCCTGCTCTGCAAGTGCATCTTCATGGTTTCACCAACCACATCATCTCTCTTTTTGTCACAGGGGATGAGGCATGTAATTCCTTCTGCTTCACTTTCAAAGAAGCGTTATACACTGGCAACAGAAAATTCATCATTCTGAAGATCAGCTGAGATCAGATGCTCCCATTAAGTGTGTTCCTTAGGGTTTCTATTAGTCTTTAGCAAGGTATGAGTTAAGATTTACAAGGAGGCTCCATTCATCTCGATCCAGCGGAGAGAAGAGCTCTCATCTTTTCCAGGATCATCTGAAGCACTGTCCTCCTACGCTGAGAGCCTGTGGGCTATATTGGTGCAGGATTTGCCTGTTCATGACCCTCTTTCTATTGCTTTAGGTGTGAGGTAATATCCAGGCAAAAACACAAGCTCACGGATCTGACGCAAAGTGCTTTAGAGATCATGATCAAGAGCAGAGAAGGAAACAGAATTAGACCAGCTCAGTGAACAGAAGTGATGCTTTAAGTATGTTCTGGCTTAGATACGTATGCTTCCTTCCATTTAAATTCCCAAATCAAAACAGTTATTTTAGGGAAGCATTGGGAGAGTGACGGATCCAGCTAAGGGTTGCAATATCTTCCTCTGCAAATGGGATACTGGAGGAGTGGGTTATTTTCAGTTTATATGTGCACGGTTTGCAATACTAATAAACAGTCCCGGGCATAGATTATGCAAACACATATGTGTCTAAGAGTAGGTTTCATAGTCAGTTTTTCACTGTCTGTCCTGTGCTCTGCCCTGCAATCTGAAACTGCAGATTCCAGCAGCGGTGTCTCTGCGCCTCACGGAAGAGTTTAACAATCCGCAACGTGCATCTGAAAAAAAAAGTAATTTAGGCCCCAGCAGGCCTCACATTAGGCTTTCCCTGCTTGGGGGGAAGACAATGAAACTATTGACTTCGACAGAGACAGGCCTGGGCCCACTGCCATCGGCACACGACATTAAACCAACAGGTCCCTGCGTAAATGGCTCGCCGCGCCTCCAGTGGTGGTTTCTGCCGTCTCAGTCACTTGCCTCATATGTGGGTATTTGGTGATGGGAGGTTTAGCACAATATCCAGTTCCAGAGTTCTGAATGGAAAATGTGCTTTAACACCCAGGACGGGTTACAGTTGAATTGTCAGAGGTGCTGAGCGCTGTCCTGCCTGCGTGCCAGCGAGCCCAGCGCCTCTGCCCTTTGGGGAGATGTGCTGGGTGGCCACTCCTCGCTGCTGGTGCTGGGGCGGGCTGGGGGGGTGGGGTGTGTGGTTCTGGAGGTGGCTGGAGTTGAGGATGGCAGCTCTCATGGCACAAGCACCATGTGCTTGCACACTGCTTTTTCCTGGGCTACTTCTGTGTGTAAGGCAGCAGTGAGCCAGAGCGTGGCCCATGGACTGGCTCCTTCCGCAAAGAGAAACGGGGTGTATAATGCTGCAGTACAGCTCTCTCTATATACGCTGCTCTTGCAGTGTGTATATATACCTGTTTTGTGGAGAAATTATGCCTGTTTTACTTGGCTAGGTGGAACTTAGCCTCTGGGATATTTGGAGGCTTTTTGACTTGCTCTGTACACAGCAGACCCATTTTGAGTTAAACTCTCCCTCCCAGATTGAAGTCACAGTGATTCAATTTACTGCATTTTCCGGTAGTTCGTACTCCTCTTAATTTTGTCTTTTGTTTCTAAGAAAGGCCACCTTAGACAAATAGTTTAGTTCACATAATGTGTTACTTACATTTTTGGATGCAAAAGCTACTCGCGTATTTAGCGATGAGAAGTGTAGAAGTTCTGTGTTTAAAAAATTGAATTGCAGCACTGTTCGTGCAGCAATCCCGTGCTCCTTACTCTGTCAAAGCACCCACTGCCTTTGATCTGAATAATGACCACGAGATTGGTCTTCTCTCTGCAGATTTTAAGTTTCTCATGGAAGTATGCATGTACACAGATTAAACACATATATTTTTCTGCAAAGTAATTGTTTAATATGGGTAAATCCTTCAAAGTGCAGTGGTGCAGGTACGGAACTTTTAATTCTGAGTGAGATTTATGATTTCAGCCTTTTGTTCTGGAACAGATATTTTTTTCTTCTGTGTTTCCCATGATCTCAAATTCTAAAAAAAAAAAAAATATAATTGAACAGTCTGATTAACAAAATCAAAACACTTTATTGAAATGCTAATCTTATAATTTGCAGCTTATTGGACAACATTCGTTTCAAAAACTGAAAAAGAAATAGGTAGAAATACAATGTTTTGTTTTACTGGAAATGCTTTCTCTTCATCTTTAATTTAAAACTAACATTTCTCAAAAGTGACACATTTTTCCCCAAATTGTTTCACTTCTGACAAGCTGGTGTTTTCTGAGGTGAATGTGTCCCTCAGAAATTTTCTGTCTGGCGCTGGTGTAAAGTCAGAATTGTTTTTTGTTTTGAGGTAAGGCCCAATTTCTTTAACCAGATAGTTGAATTTTGCCTGTGTCAAGTTGCATGCATGAATCTTTTCTTTAAACATGGGTAAACAGCTGCGTTGTGGAGGAAAGGGGGGGATGGCTTTGCGGATGCAGGAGGGGAGCTGGGGCCAAGATGCTGTCCCCTGTAAATCGCCGCCTCAGCAGAAGGCCAGGTCGGAGCTGTGTGCCAGCTGGGCCACCACCCACACTGTCAAACTGGAGACAGGCACTTGGAAAACTTTATCTTACATTTTCAAGTTAACTGCTTCTGGAAGGATTAGCAGATTAAATGCTTAAGTCATCCTAGCTTAATCTAATTTCAGCTGTTATACCATCAGAATGCTTTCTTATAAAATACCAGGGTTCAGGCTGCATTGCTTCTGAAATTAAGGGCGTTTTTCTGGCAAGTAGAGTGGGCTATGCTTTGCTGCTGTGCAATGGACTTGGAAGAGGAGGATCTTGCGTGTTTTCTCCAAATCTGTTCCCACTGTGCAGAAAAGCAACTGCAGCAGCAGCAGCCTAGAAGGTGGAGAGCATGCGTGGGACAAATCATTGAACACTGCGGTGTGCGTGGTTTATCAAGGTCGAGGTGGGTGGGGGTCGCAGGGCCAGCAACATCACTGGTGCTGAGGTGGCATAGGCTGCTCATCCGATGGGGAGCCTCATGTTGTGGTGCCCCCTCCTGCCCATGCCACAAGGGGCTTGCTCCAGGTCTACAGATGCATGAAGGAGAGGAGAGCTGGGTGCTAAATCTGGATATGGCTCAGGTGCCTTGCATGAACAGCAATGTTTATTTTTGGCAAGTGATGCCACCATTTGGTGAAGAGCTGTTGAGGACTATTCCACCATTGCACTTAGAGTGCTTGGAAAGCCTCAACTTCAAGGCATTATTGGTCTTGATCCAAAGCCAACAGAAATATCTGCATTACATTTAACAACCTCTGGAACAAGCACTTACGGAAATGTAATGTCTTATTTGCTTGCTTGATACAAGAGCACCAATGAAGGACAGTTGCTCAAATGCCTCCAAATTACTGGCTCTTGAGCATCAATCTGCCACCTTCTTTTCTTTGGCTGGTGGGGTTTTTTTTTGTGTGTTGGGGGAGCACTTTTTGGAAGGACAGATGAGTTTCAACTCAAAACTGAGGAGTTATGCTTTAAGAACTAAAATATACTAAAGAGGCAAGCCCTGAGAGCTTTCAGTCTGTGTGCCATCAGAGATGCTCCCCCCCCACTCAGGCGAACTCAGCCTACAGTCCTCCTTCCTGCAGAAAGAGCCCCTCAACCATGTTCCCCTCAGACCTTAATGAGTTTAGTCTGCAGGATTTCCTCTTCCGGTGACATTATCAGAAGAAATTACCCTGTACCATTACCTGTGGCCAATGAAGGTTGACAGGCCTCCCCCTGCTCTCCTCTCCCAGACTGCGTGCGAGTCCCCGAGACAGGAAAGTATTGTCTGGACTTGACCCTTTGAAGTTTCCCTCACCTCCAGTACCAGCTCGCTTCAATTTCAGCGCTGTGGTCCCCTGTCCCATGTGCTTGGAGGCTGCAGATGCTGCCATGGTTGTTACAGCTGGGTGCCATGGGTGCACGTGGGGGGCCTGCCCCAGGGGAGCTTATTGGGGGTGGGGGGGAGCCTGCAGGGGGTCCCCCGCACCCCTCCTGCCCAGCCCTGGGTGGCCAGGGCTGGCCTGTGGCTCACCAAGGAGGGGTGCGGGTCTGCAAACTGAGGAGGCTGAAGGGATGCTTAACTTCAAAGAAGTTTAAAGAAAGAAAAACACGTTGGAAAAGAACAGTCACCACCACCAGACTCCCACAGTGGTCCTGGCCTGGGCCCTGGGTGCCAGGCAGTGCTGGGCACAGGGGGTGCAGGGTGCGGGGTGCAGGGTCTCTGTCCCCTCTCAGTCTTGCGTAGCATATGCCTGGGGAGTGCACTGCAGCTTGGCGGCACGTTTGGGTGAGGGCTGCTGCTGTGTGGCAGGGCTGGGTCTGGGGACTGGACTGGGTCCCTGCCGTCGGCCCCGTGGGCTGACGGACTGCAGGGATCCAGTTACGTGTGGACTCTGTGCCTGAACATCCTCGTCCTGAGTATCCTGTCTGATGGAGATGAGCCACCTCGTGGCAGGCTTGTGAGACTAACCCAGCTTTTGGCCTTTTTGAAGGAAAAAAAGGTGTATGGGATAGTTCATAAACCACTCAAATCTAAGTCGTCCAAGAATGACTACACATGACCTTGTTCATGTTTTTTTTACAGCAGCCAGAGAGGTGCTCCTCTGGCTGTAAAACACGCCAGGCTTTGCTGCTCTGGGGTGCGGCAGCATCCTGCTGGTCCTTCTGCATCCAGGTGGAGGGGTCCAGCAGCACAAGCGATAGGGAGTCGTGGGAATTTGCCACCCACAGACCGGTTTGTCATGTGTGCAGCCTGGATAACCCCAGCACTGCTCAGTCCCGTAGCACCTTGGAGTCAGTCAAGCCTAAACCTGTACTAGCTTGTTTGGTGGCAACAAATTGTCCTAACCATGCTCTGTGAACGCTGAATTAAGTCCTTGGTGAATGAGGGTTGAAATTGGAAGCAGTTAAGTAAGCCTGATATGTGCTGTGTATTTTGTGTTTGTATACGTAACTGTTCAATATCTTATAAACTTTCCCAGAAAATCAAAAACCACCCCTCTTCAGGGAGTGGTTTTCCAGCGATTATGAAAAACAAGTTGTGTGGCATCTGAGTAGACAGAACTATAGCCAAACACCACTTTGTTACTGAGTCTTTTCCTTTCCCTCTGATTTTACTTCTAAACATTCATTGCACAGCTGTATCATTCATCTTGAAAATTTCAGAAGGGTATATCTCGGGAGTGTTTTCTCTGTTTAGGACTCTGCTGGCTTGGCTTTATATCCTTTGGTTACATCCACAGCCAGGCATTGTTTAGCCTATGTTATGTGACTCAGAATGGTTTCGATTTACATCCACTTTATCACTCTGTATCTCCTATAGAATTGCTATACACAGAAATTCAGACCTCTGTCTGTACAGCTAGATAAAGGAATATAACTCTATGCAAGGGTGCCATTGGCCTGCTTAGCCACCTGGGCACACTGCTGGCTCATATTCAGCTGGCTGTTGCCCAGTACCCCCAGATCCCTCTCTGCCAAGCAGCTTTCCAGCCGCTCTTCTCCAGGCCTGTAGTGTTCCATGGGGTTGTTGTGACCCAAGTGCAGGACCCGGCACTTGGCCTTGTTGAACCTCATATGGTTGGCCTTGGCCCATCGATCCAGCCTATCCAGATCCCTCTGTAGAGCCTTCCTACCCTCAATCAGATCAACACTCCCACCCAGCTTAGTGTCATCTGCAGACTTGCTGAGGGTGCACTCAATCCCCAGGTCGTTGATGAAGATATTAGACAGAACTGGCCCCAACACTGAGCCCTGGGGGACACCACTTGTGACCAGCAGCCTTTTTGCGAGACAGAGTGTCTCAATTCGTGTCTGATAATTTTGGCTGATTTGGCATCAGCTCTGGGAGGGTGAAACAAGGTTCAGGAAAACATTCACATTTCATGCCTTGTGGCTTCAATGCTGGGTTCACAGAGACTGCAGGGAGGGACTCCTGGGAGAAAGGCAACATTGTCCTGCTTGGAGGGTACCCAGGAGAAACGTCTTTCTCCCTGATCATAACTTCATCCCACTTTCCTTTCACCCTCTAGGGGGGATGCACTCTGCAGAGAAGGATTTACCATGGTTGTTGGCAGCAGTAAGTCCTGATATTGCTTTCTTCTCTGGCCCCAAATGCTGGATTGCTGGGAAACTTTCTGTGGCTGTGTTGGAAAAGCACCACCCTCTGCGAGCCCCATCTGCAGGGAGGTGACTTGGCACAGTTCCCTAGCTTTAACGTGGATAAGGGAGGATACAAGAGGGATTACTGCTTCTTGTGGAGCATTTCTCTCCCTGGCTGCTGTCTCTCTAGGGGCTTTTCCTGCTCCCAGGTGAGACAGCAAGTATTAAACCCTGACTGGGGGACCTGCCATGGGTTTGCATTGCTATCGCTGCTTCTGATTCTACAGCTTTTCTGGGGCTTCATTAACCCAGTTACTTGATTCACAGCTTGGAGAATTAGTATGGTTTTCTGTAACTGGGAGGCCTTCGTGTAAAGCTTGATCTTGGTGTAATTCTCAGTCAGTTTGGTAATTTTATTGGGCCTCAAAGTATTCTGTGGCTGGAGGAAATGCTCTATGTAAAACTCACAGTTTCATCTGGTAGCGATTTGTCATTTACCATGTTTTGGGCTTGCTGCCAGCTCAGCTGTTGCCAAATGAAAGGAAGACGAGGGAATAAAATGATTATCAGGAAAAGGCTAAGAAATGTTGCAAATGAAATAAACGAAGAATAGCTTAAAACTAAGACGAGGATATATATAATCAATCACAGAAATCATGGGGGCAGGCAGCAAGGGAGTTCAAGTTTCCCCTAGACTACAGTCCATTTCACACTCAGAACATTTCAGCATTATCCTTCAAATATACATGATCAAGTGGACCACCAAGAAAAAAATTCCTGTGAACCAGTGAAACTGTATTTATCTCTATTTCGTGTATCTTTATATGGGGTATCTATTATTAGTGGTTAAAAAGTCTGTTACTATGACACATTCACTCTGTGGTGGGAGCTGAAGGTCAGGGAGGTACGCAGACAGGCAAAAAGGGCAGTCTCTGACCCAAAGAGGCCACAACTGCAGTACCATTTGGAAGGAGATGCTGTCACTGAAAGGGTTGTTTCACAGGGCTTCAGAATCATAGAATCATAGAGTCGTTTAGGTTGGAAAAGACCTTTACGATCACCAAATCCAACCGTTAACCTAACACTGCCAAGTAACAGGTCACAACAGGTTGTCTGGAAGCTGCCGGTGGATTTACCATCACAAGACCCAGCAGCTGGGGGTCGGTCTGTCAGCACCGCTGCAAGCCGGGTCCCAGGACAGCTTCTCCTGGGCGTGGATCTGCAAGGCTGGACTGCTGAGCCCCGGCCCGCTCTCTGCATTCAGCAGTCACTGGTCTGTTTTCATCAAGCTGGTGCCATGTGGGAGGTACCTGTTGACTTCAGAAGCAGTCTGTATGGGCCTGGGAATCAACTGGTGTCCCTCACCTACTGAGTAGGTGGAAGAATATTTTCCAATGGACCGCCTAAATCCATAACCGCTTTTTCAAAAATGTCCTGAGTTTTAGTTAATGGAAGTTTCGGGTTGAGGGACTGAGCATTACAGGTGAAAAATTTGTATTCCATACATCAACTTTCCGTGATCATATTTAGTTTGTGTAAGGGCTTGTTTCGTTACCCTTCCACTATACGCACATTTAGGCAGAAGTTGTGACTTTATGTTGTGAAAAAATAAAAGGTCAGAAGGTCAGGATGATTCAACAAACACTTTATCCAAATATCAGGCACTTCTAGGGTCTGTAAATTGTTCTAGAGACAGTTCCACAGCTCTGTCAGCAGCCAGCTGTGAAGCGAATTTCCCACAACTTTTAATATGCTCCTAATTTAATAATTTTTCTTCTTGCCGATGTGAGGTAGGTCAGTAAAACTTAACAGAGGCAGAAACAGAGGTGTAGGGAGATTAAGGACTTGCCTAAGGTCCTACATGATCAGGGTCTACTAGCACGGTGCTATGCCAGCAGCATGTCCTGCTGCAGTGCACACAGGCCGCCTGGTGTGAGGATGCTGTCTCGTTAGCTCGGGATGACCATGTTGAACTCTGGCTAGGCAGGAAACGGGTGGCACTGTGTGGAAGGGGCCAAGCCACGCTCTGGGTCAGGAAGGCAGAGGGACAGCCAGGGAGACATCCTTTTGGTTGCTCATCTGGGTTGGGTTGGGTTGGGTTGGGTTGGGGGGAACAGGCATGCTGGGGCAGAAGCAGCTCCTGCTTATTCACCCTGGTGCAGTAGTCATAGGTGACTGCTGAAGTCTGGGCCCGCAGCAAGAGCAGCAGCGCTGTAATCCTACTGCATGGTACCTGATGTGCAGATGTGAGCTGCTTGCAGGCTTTTTACCTTTTGGTAGAAAAAAGTTAAACAAATCAGCAGCTATTCCAGGAAACTTGCATTTCTCCAGGCTCCAACTCTGCTTATGGCATCCCAGTTTTTCAGTCCAGATAGCCTCTCCACTAATGAACTGCAAAGACTGCATTCGCCCTTCTTCATCCACTGTCCTTACCAGGGTTATCCTTCCCGTGGTTACTACTGCTACTTTCATTCCTTACTCTCCCTTCCAAATCCATTCTTCCTCTTCCTGCCTTTAATTTTTCTCCTGCTTTGAGATGCATATTGCCTTAGCTACTTTTCCCCTGCTGTGCTAAATTGGTCCTTGAGGAAGGCAATGCCTTCCATCATCACATATCATTGCTGATTTTCCCTTACAGAAAGGAATGGCTGCTGTTGAGGGGGTCCTGGCCTTGATGATAGGCAGCTTGATGTCTGTTATGGTTGTAGTCTTCAAATACATGAGCAAGAGAAATTTTCTTGTCTTGTGGTCTCTTTATTCTTTCTTGAAGGTGCACTGGTACACTGAGAATAAGGAACTTAAATTGAGCTGGCAGTGGCTTCTTTGCGATATCAGCATGCTGGAATACAGTTCAGAGGGCAGAATGCTGTTGCTCTTGATGTGAGATGCACCCCTACCCCACCAGCTGTTCTCCCCACCCAAAGCCTTAGCTGATGTTGCATACTTGTATGCTTCTAATGGTGGTCAGCAAGTGAGGTGATATCTTTTTGATATAACTAAAGAAGCTATTAAATAGCGAGCCTAATGGTGGACTAAGATCAAGGAAATGTGAAGTTTTATTCCAACCTTTGAGATCGACTTCCTTGGTAGTACTGAATACAGTGCTACGTACAAACCTAGCCTGGGAAGTGTTAATGTGAACTGAAACCTGTAGGGACAGTGTCTACTCGAAGAAACGTCTGTTTATTGTGCTTGAACTTTTGACTAGTGAAAGACAGGATCCATTCAGAAATGGGGACTGGGGAAAGGAAGACTGCAGAGATGCTAAATAGTCATAGGAAGGCAATGATAATTTAGAAATAGATTCGTATTCCATATCTGTAGAGCAGTGACATACATACTTTTTGATATTTGGGAAATGTGAATTTCTTTTCCATGTTGTGCTCTAATGAAAGTGTGGATCCAGCTTTCCTAACCATGAAAATATAGATGATCACCACACTGAAAACACTTCTTTTTCATATTTTGGTCACCTGTTACCCTATTTCCAATCATTTGAGGTCATTTGCATTAAGTGAAGTCTGGAAATGTGATACACTTATGGCAGCTCTTCAAGCAGTTTGGAAGATCTGTGGAGTTAAGCCCTTGAAATGAATTTTAGTCTGTCTAGGTGCATTATTTGAGGCTGTGTAAGAAGCAAAAGAATTAATATGGTTCAGCCTGGTTTGTTCTGCACTGGTGTCCATCACAACTGTTGTGGTTTAATCCCGGCAGGCAGCCAAGCCCCACCCAGCCACGGCTCACTCCCCCACAGTGGGCTGGGGAAGAGAATCGAAGAGTAAGAGCATGAAAACTTGAGGGTTGAGGTAAAGACAGTTTAATAGGAGAGCAAAAGCTACATGTCTGCAAGCAAAGCAAAAGAAGGAATTCATTCACTACTTCCCATTGGCAGGCAGGTGTTCAGCCATCCCCAGGACAGCAGGGCTTCATCATGCATAGTGGTGACTTGGGAAGACAAACGCCATCACTCCACACGTCTGCCTCTTCCTCCTCCTTCCCCCCAGCTTTATATGCTGAGCATGACATCATATGGTGTGGGATATCCCTTTGGTCAGTTGGGGTCAGCTGTGCCGGCTGTGTCCCCTCCCAGCTTCTTGTGCACCCCCAGCGGGCTCGCTGGTGGGGCCGGGGGAGGGTCCAAAAAGGGCTCGCTGGGGGGCAGAGTGAGGAGCAGAAAAGGCCTTGATGCTGCTCAGCAGTAGGTAAAACATCATTGTGTTATCAATGCTGTTTTCATCACAAATCCAGAACATAGCACCGTGCCAGCTACTATGAAGAAAACTACCTCTAGCCCATCCAAACCCCATACAATGATGCATCAAAGGACAAAACTGAAAGAAGAGTTAGTGGGAAGTGAAGGTGCCAGAAGCAAAAAGATGTGTAGTGATCTGATGCAAAAATACCGGTTGCACCTTGCCGAGGGACTAAAGTGTTCTTGATTTGGACCCGCAGGTTCCCTCAGGGGAGGCTACAGAGGTAAAAGAGGTTCACACAGTAGCTTTGTTGGAAAGATTAAGAAGTGAAGGTAAATGATGTGGGGGCTTCATCTGCTGCCGACCTTGGAGACATTCAAACCTTACCTACTTTCAGAGTGTCCGGGCTTTGAGTAAAGGTTGCCAGATCGCCTTCTAAGGTTTCTTCCAACCAAAATTATTTTATGATTTGTGGTAAGAGAAACTTAGAAAAAAGTTTGACTTACTCATTTACCCTGCCTAGGTATTTCTTCAGCGTATCCTTGCTTACTACTGCATTTCTGTGAGAATACCCCATTTTGATTAACTGCTTGGAAAGATTTCTGATTATTTAATGATATGCTTATGACTAATTCATGCTCCCTCCAGATGAGTGAGTCAAAATCCAGGCTAGCTGGCTATGAGTTACACACCCAATCTGAAAATTCATTTTAATTTATTTTCTTAATCTGAACTGCAGGATTTATCTAATATTTTTGTCTCCTCAAAAGCAATGAGAATGCCTCCCTTAGTGGAACAAGCCACCCTTAGTAGAATAATGGTAATGTGCTTTGGAAACAGAAAAAACAGAAAGAAAATATTTACATTTCTAAACAAAATATCTATCCAAGCAGGTAATCGCTCTGAGAAAGACAGAGGGAATGTCCTGAGGCTGACAGCAGCCCGTGAAGTCATGCGAGCAGTAAGAACGGCAGGGAAGGGTAACATCTGTAACTGTGTCTGTTTCCAAACCGAAAGAATATTGCATAATGTTCTCCACTGCACTGTATGTAGTTAATAGAGTAAGTGCAAATTAAATGGGCTTCCAGGAAGACTTTCTAGGCGCATCAGAGTTTTTTCACGCTAGCAAACGATCTTATGACTGTATTCACAGAACCGTAGGATAGCTGTGGTTGTGAGGGGCCTCTGGAGATCGCTGAGTGCAACCCCACGGCTCAAGCAGGGTCAGTCACACCGGGCTGCTCAGGACCGTGTCCAGTTGAGTTTTGAATATCCCCACAGATGGAGAGTCCACAGCCTCTCTGGGCAGCGTCCGCCAGTGTTTGACCACCCTCTCAGTGGAGAAGTGTTTGCTTACGTTCAGGTGGAGATTCCAGTGTTCTGGTGTGTGCCCATTGCCTCTTGTCCTGTCAGTGGGCTGCCTCTTCTTCCTCCCCTCCCATCAGGAAGTTATACACGTGGGTATGACCCCCCGAGCCCTCTCTTTTCTAGACTGAAGAGTGCTAGCTCTCTCAAAGCTCCCTGCCAAGCTCCCACCTGGGGTGCTTCCCCACCGCTGCCAGCCAGCAGAATTACCCAGTTCACCCGCCTTGGATGTATTCAGGACATGAGAGGTCAGAGAAACCTCAGGTTTCTAAGTTTTACCTGGAAATTATAGAGTCATGGGTATCCAGATTGAAACTGAGGATGTGTTCCAGTTGGCTTTCTAGTGTAGTGAGCTGGGAGGGGAGAGGGCTGAGATCAATCAGTACGTGGAGTGTCTGTGGGCATATGGACATTCTTTTTATGTATAAAACCCCTTGTGAATTAAAACTGATTAGAAAAAAGAAGAGCCACAAAAATGAGACTCTTTCTGATGACAGGATCAACTTCTATTAAACTATCTGCAGTTTAGAGTTTGCTGCCTTAAGAGGCAAAAAGCAATCTTGATTTAAAACAAACAAATAAATCTCCCTTTTTTCCTGTTTGCTTATGCCACTATTCCCACTATGTAATCTGAGCATAAAGGAAAGCATGCTGCTAAACTTTCTGAAGCCTTCATTTAGCATCTGCATGAAGAACTTTAAAAGAAATAATAATACAAACAAGTTGAATGTATATAAGAAGTCTTGGAAGATTATATCACAGATAAGGAAAATGCTTAGGATTTTCTTTTTGTATGTGTAATGTCTTTGCAACCTACTCGCAACATTATTCCCTGCATGAGGGCCCCCTAATTATTTCATCATGCAGCAGGAAATTCTGGTAGGTCATATATAAACAGCCGGAGGCAGAGACCTCTTCATCAGATAGAGCGTGACATCTGACATCTGTGCAGCCTGCCGTTCGCATGCCACAATTAGCCAGGCAGCCCAAACACTAACTAATGCAGGAGCAACTGGGAGCATGGGGCTAACTGGTGGTGGCAAAGGTCTCCCCTAATCCAAAACTAAAACTTCTGCGTCCCTTCCTTTTCCTGATGGCCACGTCCCACCCCTTGCCTGGCTGAGCCCACAGCAGGCTCCGTCACGGTGCAGTGCCAGCCTGTCCAGGTGGGGTGGGATCCTGACCCTGCAGTGCACAGAGGTTCTTCCCGAGGGTGGGGTGATGCACGCACCCCTTTGTCCCCATGTGCCTCTCGGGCAGAGCCAGGCCCCGTGGCAGCTGTGCTGCAGCCAGGCTGATGCACTGAGCCCAGCAGAGGAAAAGTGTGGTCACTGCTTCGTTTGGGGCTCAGTCCGGCGCCATGCTCAGAGCACCTCCCAGCATCAGCGCACCTTAGTAAAGGCACCAGCTCCCAGCACCACCGGCTGAGAGCCTGAGATGCTGTGGTGAGGAACAGCTGGAAGTAGGAGACAGCTAAAAATAAGGTGGCTGTGATGGATTAGGGCTCTGCATCAGACATGATCCATGACTGCTTATTTTTTCTTCTCATTGCACTTATTTTTATGGCTCCTCAACAAAAAGGCAGATTATTTTTCCTTAAATGAGTAATTGTCAGTGGCGTTTCCTTGGTATAGAAAATGGCTTCTTAGGGAAATCATTGCAAGTAGCAGTCTGGGGAGGAATTTGAGAAGCATAGGGAAAGCACGTGCCAGCAGTCACCACTCTGCCCTTCAGTATTTCTTACCTGCAGGTCCCTGCGTCTCCAAATCTCCCTTCCCATGCCAGCTTGCCTGGGCTATCCTGTGTGTCCAGCAAAACTCCAACAGCATTGCTAGCACTTGGTTAGTTCATCTTTTGGCACTTGGTTAGTTCATCTTTCTTGGATGAAAGTAATAGACCACATGAAAAACAAAGGAAAATCTTCTGTTTGAAGGAATGTTTTAGGGAAACAGCAGTTCCCTAGTGTGACATGTATTTTTCCCTCCAGTGTATATTTCCACTGTCTTCAAATATACAACTCTATTTCATTATTATTGTTATTGTTCAGACTATTGGATTTTGTTTTCATATGCCTTGGCTGTTTTGAATCAAATAAGAAAGTTTTTTTACATTTTTTCTGACTTTGGCTTTAACCTTAAGCCCAGTCCTAGAAAAATCTATGTTCAGCAGTTTTCTGCACTCTGTCCAAATCTATTTACACAGGAAAATGTTCTTTCCATTACTGCATTTACGGACACGATAAATTCCACAAATTTTAAGAAACTAAGGATAGTAACAGTATTTGAAGACAGACTTTTAGTGTTAATACCAGACTACTGAGGCGTGAGCTCTGCTGAATCTCTCGCTACAAAATCTTCAGCCAAACAATTCATAATCAATCTTTTGTCAATTTTCAGTCATTCAGCAATGCTAAGGATTTCCTGAAAAGTCAACATTTTTTTTCCCTTGGGTAAGTGACTGAATCAAGTTAAGTTTGTTTGCTGAAATCAGCTATTTTAAAACCAAAGTGTGTCACTGACTGCAATAGCTTCCCATTTTCTTCTGCTGTTTTCTGATGTACTTTTTACATTAGTTACATTTGTAATCAGAGAATTCCTCGTTAACCTTTTTTTTTCTAACTTCCCATTCCCTTATTGCATCATCATAAACTTCAGGATGCTTGCATTCACTTTTCATTTGAAGACTGTAATAGAGAACATTTTTTGCACTTATTGGAAGTTTAAAATTTAATCTCTGAAGCAGACTTTCTACAACCTCTAGCTATGTCTTTAAGACCCTTGGATAATCCTGACCTTGTGCTTATTCCTGACTTGGGGGATGCTCCTTATCATCCCTTTGTTTCAGGGTTAATAAAATGAAATGTCTACCCTTAAGACTTTGAGTAGTTCTAGCAAATGAAAATATTATTTAAAACTGCCCTTGTCCTTACGGGTGATTTTAACTTCCCAGGTGTCAACTGGGAACATCCCATAGCAGACACAAACAGGTCCAGGAAATTCCTGAAGCATGTTGGAGATAACTTCTTGGTACAGGTACTAAGGGAGCTGACTAGGAAAGGCGCCCTCCTAGATTTGTTGTTTGTAAACAGAGAGGGACTTGTGGGCCAAGTGGTGACTGGTGGCTGTCTTGGTCACAGTGACCACAAAGCAGTTGAGTTTCAAATAGTTGGCGACAGGAGAAAAACTGCCAGCAAAACCTTGGCTCTGGACATGGGAAGAGCAGACTTGGGGTTGCTGGAGGAGCTAGTTAGTGAGGTGCCCTGGGAATCTGCTTTTGAAGGTATTGAGGTCTGTGGATGCTGGTTAGTTTTAAGAGCCATCTCTTAAGAGTGCAGGAGCAGACAATTCCAAAGTGTCGGAAGTCAAGCAAACAGAGAGATCTGGATAGTCTAGAGAGCTAGGCAATCACCAACCAGATGAAATTTAACAAGATCAAGTGCTGGAATCTCCAACTGGGATAGGGTAATCCTGGTTACACATACAAACTGGGGGATGAGAGGCTGGAGAGCAGCCCTGCATAAAGAGACCTAGGGGTTTGGGTTGACGGCAAGCTGAATACAAGTCAGCAGTGTGCCTTGGCAGTCAAAAGGGCCAACCATGTCCTGGAGTGCATCCAGAACAGCACAGTGAGCTGGTAGAGGGAACTGATTGTCCCACTCTACACTGCACCTTGAGTACTGTGTATAGTTTTGGGTGCCTCAATATCAGAAGGACATCATACTAGATGAGTGTGTCCAGAGGAGGGTGACCAAGGTAGTGAAAGGTCTCAAGGGCAAGACTTACAAGGAGCGGCAGAAATCACTTTGTTTGTTCAGCCTAGGGAAGAGAGGCTGAGGGGTGGCCTCATCACTGAGGGGTGACCTCATTGCTGAGGGATGACCTCATCTCAGTCTGCAGCTTCCTCAAGGTGAACAGTGGAGGGGGAGATGCTGATCTCCTCTCTCTGGTAACCAGTGATAGGACACGAAGAAATGGAATGAAGCCACATAAGGGGAAGTTCAGACTGGACATGAGGACAACCTTCTTTACTGAGAGGGTGGTTGGTCCCTGGAACAGGGTCCCCAGGAAAGTGGTCATAGAATCATAGAATCACTTTGGTTGGAAAAGACCTTTGAGATCATCGAGTCCAACCTTCAACCTAACAACTGTGACATCCCACCACTAAACCATGTCCCTAAGCACCTCATCTATCCTTCTTTTAAATACCTCCAAGGATGAGGACTCTACCACCTCTCTGGGCAGCCCATTCCAGAGCATGACAACCCTTTCAGTGAAGAAGTTTTTCCTAATGTCTAGCCTAAACCTGCCCTGGCGCAGCTTCAAACCATTCCCCCTCGTCCTATCATCTGTTACCAGGGAGAAGAGGCTGACCCCCACCTCACTACAGCCTCCTTTCAGGGAGTTGTAGAGGGCGATCAGGTCTCCCCTCAGCCTCCTCTTCTCCAGACTAAATAACCCCAGTTCCCTCAGCCGCTCCTTGTATGACTTGTGTTCCAGACCCCTCACCAGCTTGGTTGCTCTCCTCTAGACATGTTCCAGCAATGCAACATCTTTCTTGTAGTGAGGGGCCCAAAACTGAACACAGTATCCGAGGTGCGGCCTCACCAGCACTGAGTACAGGGGCACGATCACTTTCCTACTCATGGAACCAAGCCTGTCAGAGTTCAAGGAGCATCTGGACGATGATCTTAGTCAAATGGTTTAGTTTTAGGTAGTTTTGCAAGGAGCAGGGAGTTGGACTTGAAGATCCTTATGGGTCCCTTCCAACTCATAATCTTCTATGATTCTATGAATCTATGACTGACTTTACACAACTTTCAAGGTGAAATTCTGATCTATTTAGAGCTTCCTCTGCTCTGTTTCGCAGCCTGGGACATAGACATTTAGCTGGAAGCAAAGTAATTCTTATTTTTCATTAATCTGTAAAGAAGAACAGTATCCTATGAAGTTCAGGTTTATATTACCAATGGCAAATGATGGTGCTTTGGCAAAGTTCAAAGCATTCAGTTTACTGTTGTCTTGAAAATTACCAAGTAAACAGATTATTTCTGCCTTCAATTACTGAAGCATTAGTGGCCACAGAGGGGGAAAAAAGCCCCTCTCAATGAAGTTTTTAATCACTTGTCAATACAGAGAGGACCTAGTATCCTATTCACAATGCAAAAGTTCATTTCTCCACCAAGATTCAGCTATTGGAAGACATTACTATTAGAGTCGGTGTCATCTACACTACCAAATACAGAAGACTCCTGTAGCTTTAGCAGTCACCTTATCATTTTCTGTGTTTTAAAAATTTTCACAAACATGTGTGAGTTTTATTTTTAGAAGCTACACTAGAATTATTTTTATGATTCCCTCTGTTTTGCACTGTCGTACATCTGACAATTCATGATAGGCAATTGGGGAGCTTCAGCATAAACTCCCCTAAGCCTTGTAGCAATTACTGCTGATCCTTGTAAAATGACTCCTCCGCTCCCGCCAGGAAGGGCAAAATGGCTTCTCGATTTGTGGGTGCAATGTTACCCTCGCAGCCCTTTCATAAGCCTGATCATGATCCAGTTAGGGATATAATTTGCAGTCTGACTGAATAAGGCTGTGATAAATACATCTACAACGTAAGTAAGAAGCGCAGGTTAGGTTGCGATTGCTGTTCCTGTTGCTTCTCCTTTGTGCTGATCGATATATCCCAGATACGGTGCGTCATAAAATATTATCATATGATGTATACTTAGGAAAATTTGCTTTTTTCCAAAGTAATCCTTTCTGTAGTGCTTTTAGGTAACCTACAGTTATTCTGGCAATACTTCTTAAACATCTTCTCTCTAATTTTCAGCAGTTTTCAGAATAATTTCCTTCTGTCTCTGGTTCCATTCTGGGACTCTGAAGCCTCCTTCTAAAGTCTCAGGGGCTCAGGACATAGACTTGCCCCCAAGGAACTGGAGTTCTGCTCAAGTTATTGTGGGGACACTGTGCTCAGAAGTGGCATGGTGAGCACTTTCAGAGAGCAGCTCTAGGCTTCCTCCCTAAAAACCTTGGTCTTGCCAGAAGTGGCTGAGCCCTTACCCTGGTTCCAAGCCCTGACCCTCCAAACCTTGGCAGTATGACACTCAGTGCCTGCCTCCACAAGCACCAAGCTAGCCATGAGCCTTTTCAGATTTTTTTTTTTGTTGCTGGGCCTGGACTTTGCTTGGTTGCAAATGCAAAAGCAGAGGTCATGCTTTAGCAGGCTAGATCTCAAACATGAAACCACATACCTGGTTTTTATTTGCGCTGTGCAAATGAAAACCTTGGGGCAGGGTGAGGGCTTTGGGGTTAATTTCTGTGAAAAGGGTGAGTTTCTTAATTTCACACTGAAAACAAGATTTAACCTGCCCCATTACAGGCATGAACCATGCACCCCATTCTGGGAGTCAGGACACCGAGAGAAGAGTCTGGAGAAGTGGAGGGGGCTGGGGAGGAGCTGGACACCACCCGTGCTCAGCGGGCTGGGGTGGCCGTGCTGCTGGCAGATGCTGCTCCACCCAACACCCTTCTGGGCTGCTCGGGGTCCCCACGTGCTTGGGCAGAGGTGGCCTTTGGCCATGTAGAAGGCTGCATGCAGCAGTCTGGTGGGAAGGCGAGGGAGAGAAGCGTTACCCCCAGCGCAGGAGGGAGGGCAATGCCAGGGCCCTGTGAGCACCAGTAGACCCAGATGGCCCTGACCAGCCTCACCTGGGGTCTCCACCCACCCCTCTGCCCACAAGGCTGGGAGCCCCATTTAAGCTCAGGCCCTGTCCACATGGTGCTGCAGGAATGACTTTCTCCTGGGTAGACCTCAGAGTGATGCTGCAGGTAGCTTGTTTCCTGAGCAGACTCCAGATGATGTATATTGCAGGTTGTGTCCAGTCCTGTCTTTGGCCCTATCTCCTGGAGGGGCTTGAGCCCACACAGCAGCCTTGTCACCAGTCCTGCCTCTGTCCCCCTCTCCTTTTGCTCCTGACAGGATTCCCTGGACTTGGTTGGTCTCCTTGCCCGGCCTGGGGCTGTCAGTAGGCACTGCCACCAGAGCCCAGTTCTGCCTGCCCTGTTCAGATCCTGCAGGACTGCGCCCATCAGCAAGGGCGCTGCCCATGCTGGGGTTGCCCTCGGCTCAGCCCTGGCCCGGGATAGCCCCGGGCCTGCTGCTCTGGCAGCTCTGCCCTGGTGTTGCCTTTCCTTGTGCTGTGGCTGGAGGCTGGCCTTGGGGAAGGAGAAGACAGGCAAGGGAAGGCTCTGCTGTGACCAAGTCTGGGGTCAAAATACAGAGAGAACAAGTGACTGTGGGAGACCCGGGATTTCATCAGGAAAACCACAAGTGCTTGACGTGCCGACGAGGCTGGGCTGGGTGAGCTGCGTACTCTGAGGATGCGATGAGAAGAGGCTGAGCAACTTGGAGCTCAAAGCTGCCATCTCAGGAAACAGTGCCAAGAATGACACGCCCTGTGGAAAATAACACAGCCCCAGGCAATGGCTGTCATCTGGAAACAGCTATGGATTATGCCTGGGCAGGACTGTGTAGGGTACCGGGGAAAGAGCGTGGCAGAGACGGAGTGGATGAGAGGAGGGCTGGAGCGGTGCAGCAGCAGACAGGGAGATGGATGGCCTGGAGGCTGGTGTGACCCTGTGGTGAGCCCCCTTGGTGAGCTGGAGGCTGCTCTGGGCAGCCCTGTGTTTCCAGATGCAGCGGCAGGAGATGGCTGTGGCTCAGTGCTCGCAGGGCTGAGAATGCCTGTACTGTACCCACAGACCATCAAGTCCTTAATCCTGCGCATCAGGTACCTTTAGCAAAAAGGCAGCAGTTCTAGGACATGCCCTTTTTTTTTAGCAGGGCGCAGGAACAGGATTCATGCTCCTAGAAGTTGCCTCACCTGAAGGCAGAAGCCAGGCGTGAAGCTGTTTTGCTTTACTGGCTGGAGATCAGGCAGTGGGCAGAAGAGCTACAGGATGACCAGGTGCCACCCATGGGGAAGATTCAAGAAATCGTCCAAAAATCTTCATTTCGAATCCATTTGTAATACATGATGGATCAGATTTTTAATGTGACTATTACAGTTACAGCTTAATAGATCCCAGACACTCTCCATGGGAGTGACAGTTTCCCCGAACATGGTGCTGACTTGTGCCTTAGCTGGGTACAGATTTGCACCGATGACTCCATAATATCTCCCTCATGTGAACCCTCAGATGCCGGAGGTAGGCTTTCCTCGCACTTTCTCCATCAATAAGAATATTAGTAAGATCCTTCTGCTATTTGGCCACCTGTTTTCACTAAGAATCTGGGAGATGGTGCTCTGTTCCCTGTCAGAGCTGGCTGAAGTTGGCAGGGGATTACAAGCTGATTATGCAGGGACTGGCTGAGAGACTGTGCATACATGAATATAGGCAGCTGGTACTTCGCCGGTTAGCCTAATTTGTTAGGAAACTGAGCTGAACACTTGGTCCATTTTTTCCTGAGTAACTACAGAGAGAACACTTTCCATTTCCTGGAGCGGGAGAAATTTGGGAGAGATGGCCAATGCTAAAAATATTTTTCTCTGCCAGGTGTTTCAGGTTCTGCCAGGTGCCTTTAGAAAAACAGGTTACACATTTGTGCATGCTCGGTAGTTCCTCTGGGAGATGGCTTCTGCACACCGCTGCTTGTGCTTGGTGCCTGGGGTGCTTCCCCAGAAAATGGAACAGGCTTTTGGTGGTCTTGGGGAAGAATCACGGCTCTGGCTAAAGCTAAGCTAGTAATATGCAACTTTATGTAAGGCAAATAACAGATCTGGGATAGATGTGAACACTGCAAACTTTGTGCGTGTGAGACTGTTGCTGATACATGGTATTGGTGGTGAAGAAGGGGATACCAAGATAAGCGATGAAGAGTGCAGGAAAACTTGTGTCTTTGATCCGGCTGCCGAGGGAACCACTGGGTGAAGCTGTCCTAGCTGAGTGAAGTGCCTGCAAAACTGGAGGAGTGCATCACCGTGTCCCAATTAGCCATACTGTCTGTGCTGAATAAAGTTCCCAGAAGAGCATTGACACAGCCAGAATGAATGCATTCATTGCTTGACAGCAGTGAAAAGCAAGTCCATGCAACCGTGCAGGGTACCCTCGAGGCCTTTTTAACTCTGTCCTTAGTTTTAATTTGCAGATAGATTACATGTTCTTGAAATTCTGTCATGATGATTGATTGTTAATTGGTTTTGTTCTTAATTTTGCTGGGAAATGCTGGTATGGGAAATCAGAATGAATTAACTGGGAACATGCTTGTTCATGGTAGGCTCTGTAAGCCGCTTAGAATTGCAACAGTGAATGTAATAGGCCTGTGGCATACAAAGCAATTACTTGAAGAACTCCATGGGACTCAGCAGTCTGTGCAAGTGGCTTCTCGGGCATCTGCTGGGATGGAGCCAGGCTGCTCCAGTGGCAGAAAAACAGGCAGAGGTGTCTGTGGATATGGATTGCTAAGGGGAGGAAGTCCTGGCTCTGTGTTCTGGAGCTACGGTTGTCTCTCTGCGACCTGGGGCACAAGAAGGGTGACGTCCCACCTGGCAAGGCAGAAGGGCCCTGCACTTTGCACCCTGGGAAAGGATTTCTTAGGCGTGGAGCGATTCCTATGAGCTGTCCAGGAGATCAGAATCCGTGTAGCATGGGACAGTTTCTGTGTGTTGCTGGGAGGTAGAAAACATGGACAGTACTATAGTAAATTCAATACTATAGTTTCTGAGCCTGAGTTATGCTTTCTTTTTTTTTTTTCTTTTTTTGATCATGCAGTGCTTGTACTCCTCTTCTGTCCTCAGTTCTGAGAGCACCAGAACATTGATATATCCTTTGGTATGTTGCTCTAAACCATGACCATGGGGAACCTTTGCTTTTCCTATCACAAAAACTCATTTGGTTGTCTTTGTTGCATGTCTTTTTAACCTTCTGCCAAGTGGACACTGGTGCACGAGAAGCCCCTCTAGTAGTTTTCCATCCACATTGCTGCTTCACCCTGTAGAGCTGTGCTGCTCGGTGTCCGAGGCCCATCCCTGACAACGAGGATTGCTACGAGTGATGGCTAAGGCTGTGAACTCCCTGGATCTCAGGGGAATGCCTGTATCCTTGGTGCTGCAGCCACACAAATAATGGGCTTGTAAGCAAGGTGGTATTACAGCATCTCTAGAAGCTGTGGGTTTGTCTCTTTGTCTAGTTCATTGACTTGGCTTATACTAACAAAAAGTGGTTGAGTTTTGAGATAATTGTACTTCTGAGGGCATGAGTATGTAAGAGTCACCACACATCTTATTCCAGATAAGCTGAATAAACAGATTGCAACTGATTCCTGCCCGTGCTGTTCTTTTGCTCCTGCAGCTCACCTGACTGCGCTCAATGTGGCATGCTGTCTGGTGGGAATGGCACAGGCGCTGCGTTGCCTGGTGTTACGCTATCTCATAGCTCCTTTCTAAGAGGCAGGAATGTGGAAATCTGATGAAACTGAGACAGGTCTGTCCGGCTCAATGAATGTTATATTTTCTGATTCCAGTTCAGAAAGCCTCTCAGGAAAGATTCTTGCATGCATGCTTCAGTAACCCTGAAACCTATGGGATTCAAGTGCCCATTTAATCCTGGCCTGATTACTGCTTGAGTTCAGCACATGTTTGGGGTATTTTAGAGCTGGCAACTGGGCCACATGCTTGACACATGTGGCTATTTATCAGGAGAGTCAACATATTCTGCTCTGGGGCTTTTGCCTATTGCATTCTAGGTTCCGGGAGACTTTTCTCCACAAGGCAGCACAAAACTTTAATTAAATTTCAATGGTTCTTTAAAGCATATAGGCAATTATCTGTCTCTGAGACAAAATTCTGAGTAAACTGTGCTGGGTTTCTGTGGAAAACAAATATATTCCCCTCAGATGTTTGACCAGTGGGTTTTGCCGCGGACTCGTGATTCTAGCAATCAGCAGATCTGTGGTCTTTCCCAAAGAAGAACCTTTTTGAATTTTTTTGCCTTCTTTCACATCCCCTGGTATACAACTTTGTTTCTGGAATCAGCTGTGTCTCTCATATTGATTTCCTGCAAGCATAGAAGTGTCAGGCAGAGGTGGCATGATCTCCTTGGTTCTCTGTTAGTAGCGTGCAGTTTTGGTTGTAAGAGCAAAACAGTTGGCTTAAATGAAGCCTTTGTTCATGTTATAGCACTTATGGATGGCACCTTTTTGGGCAGTGATATGATAGAGTAAAAAAGAATGATTAATTGTCACTCTGTCTCTAATATCTATGAATGTCTTAAATCCAGCATCCTATGAAATCTATGACACCATAAGAGGACATGGTAGGTAACATTCCAGACTTCAGCAGCGTGCATGGGAACAGGTTTTTGTGCAGCATTTGTGTGGGACCTCCCAGAAATGTAGAAAGAAACCAATGGAGTGGGTGGAGGTAAAATTCAGTGTCATGGTACCTGGGCAGCCCTGGTGAAGCTCTCAGTCTGGGCTTGATACTGCGTACCTGTGCCTTTAAAAATCCTTCACTAATAAAAGTTGAAATCTAATCATTAGTAATTATGTCATCAGCACCATCTGTTGGAAATAGTTGAGACTCAAGATCCTGAAGATTTTTGAGTAATTTTGCCCTTTTGCACCCGAAAGTGTGTGCAACGAATACCTCCTGCGGTTGTCTTAAAGATCTTTATCTTCTCTTAATATTTCTTCTCTATCTCTGCACCAAAGTCCTATAATGATTGCTGAAGAGGAATGGGAAATGTCTAGTCTTTAATCAGTATTACATAAATTTATGCATAGAGAGAATTATTATTGGAGATGGTACAGGAGGACAGCTGTATTCCTATTTAAAAGATCTAAAGATACATAAATTGAAGGTAAAACCTAAAATAAAAATCCTTTATATGGATGGGAATTTCATGAATGAATTTCTTTTCCTTTTTCCCTCTTCTTTAATGAAGAACACAAGTAAAATTGCAGATTCAAACACTTTTGAGTACTGGGGCAGGCAGGGGGTTGATTAGAGTTCTCTAATTATAACTAATGACAGAAATAACATAGGCTCCTGCTTTGCTTAGATGATACATGAATTGAGCCACCTCATATAAATACAGCATGTCTTCCCTTATCTTCTTGTGGCAGATGATACAAAACTGACTTAGTAAACTGTGCTGCTGTTTCAGGTTCTCAAGAACTGGACACCTCAGTCTGTCTCCCAACTCCCGGGCCTGTTCACTGGATTCTTGGCGATGTGAAATGGTATCCGACAGTGACGTAGCAGCTGAGATTAAAGCTGTTCTTGGTGTACTTGCTCTCATTTCAGCTGCTGCCTGTTACTGGGCTGAGGCTGACGTCTTGCTTAGGGCTCTATGTGACTCCAGTTACTCTGACTTTTGCGCTTCCCTGTGTTCTGCTGCATTAGCAGTTGGAAGTAGACAGAATTCCTCTGACTGGAATTGGGAATGATGCTTCTGTGGTGCTATTTTGAGACTCCTTATGTGAGTTTGTCATGGTTTAACCTGGCTGGCAACTGAGCCTCAAACTTTGGTCTGTGTGCAATCCCCTAGGAAACACAGGCCAGGAAAAATTGCTTTTTGCTTAAACATAGTCAGAACAAAGTACTTAGAAATGCATTAGGCTCTGCACCAACTGCTAAGCACTCTCTCCAAGCTTCATTCAATAAGTGGAGCTGTCAGGTCTTCCAGCGCAGGACAGCAGTGGTGCCAGGGAGCAGGGAGTCAGGGCACTGCTCTCAGCCTGTCCTCGGGCCGGTACCTTATCCTCCTCAGGTGACCCCTTATGCATGGGTATCAGCATGATATGGGACTCTTTTAAAGGAAGGGCTTGCATCACCAGTCCTGTTTAAGAACATACCTTCTAATCCTGTTTGTGTTGTCCACTAATGAACATTCGCATTGAAACATGCACCTCGTGCCTGGAAGGAAAATCCTAACACTGAGGGAAACAAAAATGACAAATATTTTTGTTACATATAATTCTCTGCCAATATTTATATAACTCAATTCCCCGGGTAGCTGTGGGTGAGATTACAGAGGAGAAAAAGAACCCTCGAACCTATACCTGGCTCCAAAGGAAACAAGCCAGTGTGCATTTGTAGCAAACTCAAGAGCAGGATGAAACAGAACAGTAAGATGCAAGGTGGGGAAGAGCTGCGAGTGGCGCTGAGCTCTGGCTCTTTGTCACAGAGTGCCTCTTCCAGCACCGTTAGCAAAATCCTTCCAGGGGTGGAGGGGCTGATTAAGCAGACGTCGCTCTGCTCTCACCCCGGGTCTCAACCCGCCCTTGCCCTGGCCCACAGCCCCGCTGAGCCGTGGCCAGGCTGTGTGGCACCTGCCGTGGCCAGCCCTGGCGCGGGGGCTGGCGGCGCGGAGGCTGGGGCGCGGCGGGGGG
>NW_009259308.1:1779912-1825523 GCF_000687185.1 Egretta garzetta
TTGGCTTTCCTGAACAGGGTGTGGGGGACGCCGTGGGGCATGGCCGTCCCCACCGAGCAGCAGCTGGCATTTTTGCTAAGGCTAGCTGGAGCCATGGCACTACAAACACAGAGCGCTGCAGGAAGAGGTGCAGGTTTATCTCAGTAAACATCGCAAGAACAGCGAGATGGGGTAACAGGGCAGAAGAAAAGAAACAGTCTGGCGTGCAGACCACAACAACTGATCTCTTTTTTTAATTTTTAATTTCCCTAGGGAATCCCATGTTTATTAAAATGTTAAAATCTATTGTCTCACACTTCCTTTAGGCCTAATCCCAAAATTTACGGGAAAGAATCCCTTCTTGTCGAGCATACATTGTAAATCCTACTTTGTTTAAATAGGATTCATAGTAGAACTTGGTGAAATTCAACATTTAAGCTTTGCATTCACGGGTCTGTGTGAATAGCGTGGCTTCGCTCAAAATGAGAGTATCCATGCACGCATGCTGCATAGTTCCTCAAACCTCAAGAGAAAATGAATATGTGCAATACATGTGGTTAAGTAACTGTGGAAGTAGCCCAAAAAACTGTTTCGTAAAAGATGACTTTTTATGCGTTTTACTCCAGGACACAAAGAAGCAGAATAAATGTTTTTGCTTGACATTGCATGCAGAACAGGAGTAACTTTAGGTTGCTGTACAAGAACAGCTAGAAACTTTTCAAATGTATGAAATGTTTGCCATGCAAGTGTTTTTCTTGTTTTAGACATCTACATTTTAAAGTCCTGTCTGACCTTCCCTGGCTGTGGAACTTCGGGCTCCTAGGTGTGGGTGTCTGAGCATGAGCGGGGCCTCTCGTGGTGGTGCTCCCCGGGGCTCGGCAGCCTCCGAGGACAGAAGCAGAGCAACCTCCTCGGTTGTGCTCCTGTCAGCAGGACCCTGCTGCCTGTGGGGGACAGGTTTTTGATAAGGAAAGCAGAACATGGGAGAAAGAAGGAAAATAAGTGGTGGTAAGTCAAAAAAGAAATGCAATCTTTCAGAAGTTATTTTTCTTATTTTCTTGTTGCTGTTTGCAGACTGAGCTAGAAAGAGCTGGTTATTGCACCAAACACGAGGGGTAGCCCTTAAAATGACTGTTTTGGAAGAAACACAGATGTGTGTTGCCTGTGATGTACCACTGCGAGTTCTCATGTGTTTTCAGGCACTGGGTCATGTCTGCAGATGCATCTGATCAGTGTGGGTCCTACGCTGGGTGACTTTTCCAGGAATAATTGTGTACGCCTTCCCTTCAATGACAGTGGTTGCTAATTAATCTTGCCATTTGGCAGAGTAAATTACAGGATGTAGAAGTTATGGTGTGGATTGATGGCTGGTTAAAGATGACATCCTCTAATAAACTGTAGTTACCTTAGTGGTCTCATTAACTATGATTAGCGGGTATTTTGCAAATTAAGGCGACAGCGAGGGCAGTCCAGGTAGAGGAGGTACTGACAGTAGAGACGGCAACCACATTTTAGAGGGGTCTGTTTCTTGCAAGAAACATGAAATGTGCCTTAAATTAAATTCTTCAGTCTCTTTCAGATTAAGACAATACAACATGCAGCTCACTTATTATAGTCGAAGCATTTGAGCTCGGTTATGCCCTTGCTTATGCCTTAAGTCCGTATGATTTAGATAGTGAGGGGTGTGAAATGACTCTTGTATTCAGTGAAATAGTTGTGTTGGTTTTTTTTTAAGTCCCCTGGTTAGGGTCTCAAGATGGGATAAGTTGCATTTCTGCTTCAGTGGTCAGAGGAACTTCAGAGACATGTATCTTCATGAAAAATGACATATTTATTAAGTTTCTATCAAATAGACATCTATTCATAATTTGTATTCTAAATGTACATTTATTTGTATTATACTTATAATTTATCTTTATTTATAGTAGACCAGTCTACCAAATAGACTGGTGTGCCTTTGGGTCTTCTTGTAATGGGCGACTGTTGTCCATTGTGCTGGAGTTCCTGTATTCTCTCTGAGGAATTCTCTATCTGCTTGGCTGTTGATAAAGTGTCACTGAAGGTTAAAAGGCTGCAAGTCTGAGCAGCATGTATTGCAGGTACTTCCACTCACACCAGCTGAACATTTACAGAAGGCTGCAAGTAGCTTATTGCCCCAAAGAACTCTAAGAGTCTAAGAATGGATTAACAGTTGATAGAAATGTTTTTAATTGTTTACCAACTTTTATGAACTACTCATAAGTGGAACTTCCATGTAAAGCCTGGTTATTTTTTCTTTAACTCCCTAGTAGGAACTTAAATTTCATGTTTAGGGGGAACTGATACAGAGTAGAAGTAATCACAAGACAATAAAAATACAATGGTCTGAAAGAAAAGCATAAAACCCTGGAATAGAGCGGTTGTCGGGAAATACGGTGTAGCTGTAGGAAAACGTTAGGATTTGCCAGGAAACGTTTCAGGTTTTGGTCCTATGAGGCTCTTACGTGTGTGGTAAGGAGTGTCATAATGCAGAAAGTGGCATATTAAAATGGAGATACGGCTTAACCAAGTCTATAATGGCCTACTGTAAAAAGCACGTTGAATATATCAGCTACTGACTGTGACAGGCAATTCCTTCTGTGTTCATTTCTGCTTCGGGCCATGTTATATTTCTGGGAAGAGTATCCAGGTATTTCCCTAAGCTGTTATGTTTGCTGTTGCTCCTTTCAGTTGACAACCAGTGAATTCAAGTTGTGTGTGGTATTTATTCTTGTTGTTTAAAATCAGTTGAAAAGTGCTGAGATTCCTGCTAACTGGGACAACTCACTTGTTTAAAGCTGCCCATTTTAAGACCTTGCTGTATCAAGGCCAAGTAAATCTAAAGGTCTAATTTTGGCTGTATCATTTTATAGTTTAAGGGATTTGTTCCGCTGAGCTGTGTGATTGTCTCCTCCTCCTTCCTTCTTCCTTCCACCTGCAGAAGTCCCTTGCGCTTTTACGCGCATGCACATCAGCCTGTGCTGTGCCGCTCCGCCGTGGAGCTCCAGAGAATGCAGCCCGGACTTTCTGTGGGAATGGCTGCGAGCCCCCAGCTTTCTGCTACCACAGCTAGAGACAAAGGCAGCACCCATACCTTCATTTTCGGCAAAATTGATCAATACAAGGGGACTCTCTGGACTGTCAGGACAGTATTCTTCCTATGTTTGCGATTGTTTTGGTAGCAGAAGATGGCTCTTTTGACTTTGCAATGCTACTCTCATAGTCACTGTACCATGTAATTATTATTGATGATAAATATGGCTGGTGCCATCTTAAGATTCAAACAAGGACTAGGGCACATTGTGTTGTGCACATCAATGAATATATATAATAAGAAAGATTGCCTTGTCCCAAAAACCATAGCAAGGGAGACTGCAGGGGGTGCTTGAGATCTTTTCCTGTTTTACCAAACCATGCTCCCTTTTCCATTTCTGACCTTCCTTTTGGCTTTTAAGATTCAGTGCCCTGCAAGTGTCTTCTGCACTTATTAATAATTTATGTTACTTGTAGGGCTGAGGAGTGACATTGAGTTGCTGATAATGATGCGAATGTCAGTTGCCAATGCGACATATCATTACTTCAGGCTCTCTCTGGCTTCCCTTTGCCTTCTCTTGGAAGGGAGCTCTACTCCTATCTGCTGCGGTTGCTGGAGGCTTTGGCAAGGTTTTCTGGGATGACTCACCCGAGGAGCAGCAGAAACAGAGAGAAAGCAGATGAGAGATAGATGACTTTTTTTTTTTTTTTTTTTTTTTTTTTTTTTTTTTTTTTTTTTTTTTTTTTTTTTTTTTTTTTTTAATATGAGTTTACATGAGAAATTACTCTCTATTGGGCTGGGAGGGAAAGCAATGATTGGAATTGTGTCCTATGGCTGACTTCAGTGCCTGCCCTTAGGCTAGTTACAAGGGAGGGGATTTGGTTTGAAGCAAGACAAGGCTTCCATTCCAGCTGAGCTTTGTTATCCTTAGTAAGTACCGGGTGTGTTGAGGTTTATTGGGGATAGCTCTTCATAGCCTTCCACACAAAATATCATACCTTTGGCATTTAAAGAAGGCATAAAGCTCTATGTCTATAAAATTCTCCAATGCTGTGTGATTGTGAAGATCCATGTCCTTAAAGAAAGGAGGTCTTGGGAAATAAGACCTGTCTGAAATACCATTAAAGGTCTTGAAGGTTGAAATACTTGTTGAAGGTCCATGTATATCCTAGAATGGACAACATACTGAAGGAACATCCTTGTCATCCAGGACAAGCTCAGCTGTTAAGGGAAATGTTCTGGTTGTGGTCTGAACCAGACAGCTTTCTGGGTGACTAGTGCTGGGTTTTTTGCTCTTCCCAAGACAAAGACACCATCTTCAACTGCCAAAAATGTAAACTTTGTCCAAGAGTAATTATTATAAACAGCAGATAATGTGATACAATAATAGAAAAGCAAAGCAGAGTAATTATTTATCATTGCAAGTAAAATATACATCATTGACGCTAGGGTTATGACCCATTTCACTCCTGGTGCAACCTCTACAATTTAAATAAATGACACAACAGATGCATCTGGTCCAGGACATTTCTATTTGCCACTAGTGAAACAATGCATCTACAGTGCTTTCACTGTCAGCATTTTCTTCCATTTCTGTATTGTGATCCTTTCATGGCTACTTTCTGCACGCATCAAAACACAGAAAAACATCCTTTCTTAACAGGGGAACTTTGTAAATAGAAATAACCCAGCCAGGAAACTGCTTCTAAATACTGAAGAGATCTCAGTCCTACTTCCATTTCACATAAATAGGGGCCTTGAGTTTTATATGTAGCCATGATTTTGCCAGAAGTGGTATTGCAATGCCAGCTGGTGGAAAGTACCAACTTGGGCAGTGAGAGCTCTCTCATTCTGCCACCCGTTGTATTCTCTCCTAGAACTGACTTGAAGTCAGTGGTTTTCCGTGGTCAGGAGAGCCAGCAAATTCAAAGCAGAAGCCTGGGAGCAGCAAACAGGAGCAGTTGGCTTGGGACTGATGTGGTAGCAAGTTCTTATCCCCTGGAGAGTGTGTGTGCACGTGTTTATCTGGGATAGTGCTGCACACTAACGACCTGGGGACTATAAAGAACAAAGAAGGACTAATGTGTATAGGAACCTGAATTAGTCTGAGACTAAATCATTTTGCGAGAGGATGATAGAACAAGTTTACTGGGGTAGTGCCGGCTGTCTGCTGCAGGCCCTCAGGGTTGGATTTGGAAATGGAGAGAGATCTCGGCAATGTTATTAGAGAGATAAGTAGTACCAGTAATTGTATCATTATGGGAGACTCTTAACTTTCCAGATATAGATCGGAGAGCAAATGCTACTAATAATTACAGGGTCCAGATATTTCTGCTTGTGTCTCTCTAGGTCTCTGTGCATGTGGAAGAGCTTTGGAATTTCTTTAAATCAAAGGTGTAAAAACTATCCAGAATCTATATGGCAGACAGAGTAAAAATGTTGTGGGGAATGACTCCAGACTGAACTGGATAAATACTTCAAAAGGACAGTATGAATAAGTAACGAGCCTATAATGAAAAGAAAAAAATATTATTCCAACAAAAAAAGTTGTGCCTTAGAGATAAAAAGTGCAAGATAAAGTGAAGATTAGTAAAGGCTATGTGAGCTATATTTTTATGAGGGAAATTCAAAGTTTCTTCAATCAAGTCTGCACTGAGACTGGAAAAAGAAGTAAAAGGTAATTTAAAATAGAAAATATTTTCAATATATTGATAATAAACGGATATAATAAACTAATTCTTTGTCCAACTTTCCCATAAATATTATTTCAGCCTTGTGGGCAGACACTAGATGGCCTGTAAGACAAAAGGATAGGGAAAAAGACCTGCGTTAGAGACAGTCTGCGGTGGGTTGACCCCAGCCAGCAACTAAGCACCTACCAGCTTCTCGCTCACTCCTCCTCACCCCACAGCAGGATGGAGGAGAGAATTGGAAGGGCAAAAGCCAGAAAAACTACAGATAAAGATAAAGATAGTTTAAGTGAGGGAGGAAAAAAAAATAAAAAACAAGGGATGCAAAAGCAATCACTTACCAGCTCCCTCCAGCAGCCTGATGCAATGTGTTTTAGTAAAACTGCCTGGTTGAGGAGGTACTGTGTGATCAGAGACTTGTGGTCATGTAACCCCTGGGCAGAATGAGGAGGGGTGCAGAGGATGGCTGCTAGCTTGTCAAGCAGGCCAACAGAGCAGAAGTAGCTTTACTTTGGAAAGGATGATGAAAGGTGTGGAGGTAAATGACAAATGGGACGTGAATTTAGCAAAGACAGGTCATCCCAGACTAAGGTGGTATCTTTTGCTTAAAGAAGGATCCTGTTCCTTCTTTGTGGAGTCTCCATCCTTGGAGATACTAAAAATGCAACTGGGCATGGGCCTGGGCAGCTGGCTCTGGGTGGCCCTGCTTGAGCAGGGGAGTTGGAGCAGATGATCTCCAGAGGTCCCTTCCAACCTCAGCCAGTCTGTGGTTCTGTGAGAGGGAGCACACTCAGGGTAAGGCAGTGACACGGTCACGGGGTTGGATGTGCCGCCAGCCTCACGCGGACTGTATTTGGGGTAATCCCTGGTGTTAGTTGGGTTTGCAGGAGGGTGTGAGGGGTAGTACCTCGGTTCAGAAAACTGCTGTCCCAGAGGCTTTTGGTGACTCAGTTGCTGACATAGGAGTGTCTCAGTGAACTCCAGGCCTACTGCATTAGTTCATCCTGGCTGTGCTATGGTGAGTGGCATGGGTAACTCTCTCCAGCCCAGGTGCTGGGCGAGGTGCGTTCATATCCCAAGTCTGCATCTGAGCACTTTTATGAAAGTGGATAAACAGATTAGCTAGAACCGTTTTGAAATTATTTGCTCATAATATTTTTTTTTTTTTTTTTTGGGGGGGGGGTGTTTTTTGCCTTTCATTTTTTTCCTCTGCTGAAGGGCATGTTTACACAGGGAATAGTCACTTACAGTTAAGTTCTAGGGGTGTTACCACTGAGTGGAAAATGATTTCTCAAATGACTGAAAGACAGAATGTCTTCTCCTTGGGTATTTCAAAGAAACCCCCAAAACTATTGAAGAAAAATGTTAAAAAAAAAAAGAAAACTTTGTCACTTTTGTTTTTCCCCTGCCCTGGCAACTGAAAACAACCCTTGGCTAGCCGTAGGACTCTGCTGTTGCCTGCTCTGGCACAACACTGCCACACTCTTCCCAGAAGCACAGCCTTGAGCAGTAACAGTTACAAAAATGTCCAAAACCAGATGGTGGCATTGGAGCCTAAATGACTCACAACTGAAACGCTTTAGTCTTAAATTCCTCCCTGATGTTACTCCATCAAAGCCAATTAATTTGGCCTCCTGAGCCAGCATCCTCCTAAGCTTTGCCAAACCTCTTTGGCTTGTTACTGTTGCTTGCAGATGATTTTAGAACAAGTCCCCTTCCCATCCCTTCCAGACATGGATTCAGAGAGCATGGTCAGTGGGCAAGGACTTGTTATAAGGAAAAGAGCTGTCCCTGCCTAGAAGTTTGCACTCAGCCTGAAAATATTTTTTATTATGTATTAACAGTGGGTCTGACAAAGCTGGAAGGTTTCTAGAGACAAATATCTGATTTTTACCTGTTTGAATCTGCTACTTTTTGCTTGTATCAAATTTTGCCAGCTGTTGTGAATGTTCTCTTCTCCAGAGAAAGGAAAGTAATAAAGTGAGAAGACTAAACCAGCACACTGAGAAACTCTCACGTGATTATATTTTCTTAATTTTTTTAATGCTAGAACATTCATCTTTTCAGTAATTCCAGCGTTTTAAAAAATTAAGAATCTCACTCACTGAGGTCCATAGACATTTGGCAGCAAAACTGCTCAGATTACGAAGCACTGCATGGCTCAGCAAATGACAGCCTGACAAGGTCCCTTCTCTCCCGGTCACTGGTTTAGATCCAGACCAGTTCGATAACCACCAGCTGCTCTCTTTGGGGGAATGTGGTTGCAGCTGCCCAGTGTGAGCCAAGTGCTGTTGGAGAATGAGTGGTCCTCCCACCTACAAGCTCTGCTGCTGCTAAGCTCGTCTTCAGTCTACAAAGGCAAGGCCATGGGCTGGAGAGCAAGTGGGCTGAGAGAATCATGGGGAGGATTAGGCAAGTGTCAGAGTGGGCTTGGAAAGCTCTCCCTGCCCGTATCACACTTTAAATTTATTATTTCCATTGTAGATGCTTTGGTAAGGACCAGTGTCCCACTGAGAGGGTGCTGTACAACTTTTGTCTTACAGGCAGGGAGAGAAACAGAGAAACTCTTTTCTGCCCTTTTTTTTTTACTTCCCACCCAGAAGTAACTCAAATGAATTTCCTGGAGTTACTCCAGTTAAAAATTGGAGAAATAGGAGAGTCTTTGTTTAATGCAGTTCTTCAGAAATGCCATTTCTTGTGGCTTATGTCACCTTGCAGTGCCACATGAATCATTATGCACTGTAGTAATACTAGATTGGTTGGAAATGTTTCTAACACTATAATGTTAAAGTTGAAGTAAAGCGGAAAAGAATACGAAGGGCTGAACATTGAACTTGTCTTCAGCCAAGTATGTGTGTGGGGTGTGGGTGTTTGTCCTTACGCCCAGCGTTTCTTTCCACGGGCTTCAGTTTGATTGTATTTAGGCTTTTTAAGAAGCAGCAGTACCCTGCCAGGCATTTCAGGTGCTTTTTCCCTGTGTTCCAGGAAGGAATATAAAACCACAGCACCGGTGCTGAACCAAACAGCAGGCCAAAACATTTTGGCAAGGAGTCATCCTTCCATTCAAAGAGCCGGGGCTCGTGGTGGGGGGTCAGGTCTCTGCTGATCTCGGTGCCCCTCATGTCTTTCTGTAATGCAATGCTGCATTTCCCTTGTGGAGGGGGAGAATGCCATTACATCTGGTAATGATGTTATTCTTATTGCATTCGTGTGTTGCACTGCTGTACAGACCTTGAAAATATACATCCAGCCATCTGATCCAGCTTTTTTTTTTTACTATACACATTCACTTACTCTTCAGCTCTGAGGCATATTGACTTAATTCCCTCTGTTTTCTAATGCTGTGTGTGGTTTAATCACATCCCCAGGAAGAGGTGTAATTATTAAACCACAGGAAAGTTAATGACTGGTATTTGCTCTTCAGCATAACCCATTTTGGTGTCCGGGGTTTGGCATGTCATCCAATGGGAAAACCAGCTTGGAGACATAATCCTCAAACCACACATGATTTTCCAGTGATTTATACATATTTTTTTCACATACTAGTTAGAACAATAGTTTTGCTGGTTGTTTTAGAAAAGCGTATTTTTTTGATCAAGCTGTGTGGTGCTTACCGTGCAGCAGAAGGTAGTACCTGCTGGAAATTCTTCCCTGGAATTATCCCATGTTTTATATGGGGGATGGGTATTTCACCATATGCAAACTAGATTTTACATAAAATTTGCATACTTGTATAAATGTTGCCTACAGTACTTATCATTACACAAATGCATAATTCAGGGTTTTTTGTTAAATCAAGAGCTCCTAATGTACTTTGCGTATTATGTATAAAATCCCTAGGAAATTGCCTAACAATTGCTCAACATTTTCTTTACGGAAGGGATTTCCTGGCAGTCTCGCAATAGCAGTTGGTTATTAGTAGCTCTCTGTAGGTCTGATGAATTCTGTTTAACTAAAGATCCACTAAACTATACCAAATTTTATATTGGTCAGAAGGAAAAGAATATAACCCATCAGAAAACAGCACTTCTGCTTTTGGTTGGTATTTTATTTAGGAAATGATGATCTGGAATCAGACCTCTGCTTTTTGTCTACGAGGTTCATTCAATGATGATAATAATGAAAGCTTAGAAACGGGGGCCAGTTTAATCATCTTTGTTCCACACAAAGTTTGCAAAGCAAACAAGAAATTTGTGAGCCGTGATTATCTGAAGAGCTGCTGCACTGATCCCTCGCTGTTTGCACATGGCTGAGCCTGCCCCAGTAAATCAGGCACCGGAGAGACTTCACATATGGAGGGTTAGGGAACAGTCGGAGTTTTGCTTTAGGGTTGAGGGACACTTGTGCAAGTGCTATGCTTTTTTTATTACGTATAAAATCCCAAGGTGAAGAGGGAAGGGCATACCAGTGATGGATAGTTCGTCCAGGGACTAATTGTGTGATAGCAGGTAAAACACCCATGGAATAAGGTGCTGTTCTGTGTTGAGTAAAAGTATCAGAACTGCAATGAGTAAGCTCGAAACAACCCTGTCTGTTTAAAGGGACTGGTTAATAGTTCTGGAAATGGAGGATTCACAATATTTTCTGGAGTGAAAATGGCCATGGTTTGCTTTCTGTTTCATGGACCTCAAATAAACTAGAATTCAACTGCAAAATTATTCAGTTGCACGCTGATAGTTCTGCCTCTTGAGCATTCATGAGGCTTCTACTCTTACTGTGTGTGAAATTTGCTTTCCCCCCTTTTTCAGATGTTTAGTCTGAGCATCGTGTGGGACTGCTCTTAAAAACTACAGAAACTTAAAGGTCTGGTTTGGGGTTCATGCACAAACTTGATGCCAGTGGAGTTTTACAACATTAAAGACTGTTTCTGACTTCCTGTATTTCACTTCAAGAATGTCAGGATTACTGATTTAAACTGGCCTTGAGGTCAAAAACAGGCTTTAAACTTTTGCTTAGGAATTTATGGTCATTTATGCATCGAAGGGGACATAAAGACCTTCTGCAACACAGTGGCAACCTCTGTGTGGGTGTAAAGATGGTACATGACCTAGGCACTGGAGAATCGAGCTTTGGGATAGAAATCCATCCTCCTCATCCTAGCAGCTTAGTGAGGACAGGCAAAGTATCCCCATCACCAACAAATTTTCCGCACCCTTTAGGTATAGGTGGATTGCATCAGTGGAGGTGATCCTCAGAGGAGGTCCTTCTTCTGCACATCCCCTTTGACACTGATGGGGGGCCAGGAAGGCTGGCAGGCGGTGACACTGGCTGCGTGCTGTCAGAGGTACGTGGCTATGCAGAATCTTAACTTGAGAAAATCAGATGACTTCTCAATGAAAATGTGCATGGCACGGGAATTGTTTCCGTGTTTTAGGGAAGATGAAATCTAGGAATGTGCTTTTGTTTTTGTACAAATGGGGCTCAAAATAAAAGAATGTCATTGGGGAGTAGGGAAGCGGTTGCTCAGTTAGAAAGTTTGAAACTTGTTTTTGAAGCAAGAGAACATATTGGTTTTTTTCCCACTCTATAAATAACTCTTGGCAGGCAGAAACAACCTTGATTGCATGAGATGAAGTAGAGCAACCAGCAGGCTCTACAGCAGAATAAATGGCACTGTGCCAAGAGCTTCATCAAATGAATAATAGCTTCCACTTGACAATCAGTAAAGTGCCTCTTCTCCTGTGGATTTAGTTTTTAATGATGATTAGAGAGGATGGGCCCCTAAAATTTCTCTGGTAGAAATGACCTCCTATTAATTTCTGTTACTTGAAATGCTGAATTTCAAAGCTATTTTACAGCTGCAAAACCAAAGGCAGTGACATAAAGGAACTATTATCTTTGTAATTGTAGCAACAAGTACTAAATTTGTCATTGATTAACAGAGACTTTTTAACTTTATGATCCTTCTGTTGGCTATGTCCCTTACATAATGTTCTGAGCTTTCCAGATTGCCGTCCTTTGAAAGTAAAATGTTAGAGTGTGAAAGTATATCTCGTGGACTAGAAACACTTTCTATACTACTGCCTTTTTCTAATTTAATTCCTTCATGTGTTTTTTTCCTAACATTTGGTATTGATCATTGTGGGTAGCAAAGGGCGCGTTTCAGTATGTGTCGTGTGGGAGAGTCCTTCCCAGGTGCGTGCATTCAGGGGTGGGTAGGTGTGCTTTGTCAGCGGGGTGCCTCACAGACAGCAAGAACAAATAAGTAAATCCCAGTTGTCATTTTCCCTGTGAACAAAGGGATCTTCCCTGCTCTGCTGAGCAAAGAAATGTGGGGATTTCAGTGCAGATTGCATTGAAAACCTGGACCTGCAAACATATCCCATGCCTCCTTTCCTTGGGGTTTTTGTTTTGTTTTGTTTAAAGCAAAGTTATAGAAAGAAACTTTGGCAAATGCTGTTAGAGCCTCCATGATGCTGTTTTAGTGGGGAGTTATAAGAAAGGCTGATTAGATCTTACTTCATGATTAAAATGTAGTAGCAAATTACAGTCTAGTCTAGGCTTCTGTCCTTGGGCTGCTACTGCTGGTGGCTTGGGACAACACATGCTGCACAGTGTTTAATAACACAGCGTGATTTTACAAAGCTATAAAGCACTTTGTACGATCACCTCAGTGTTTGAAATGTCCTGAAGGTGCCCATTTCCTTGCTAGCAAGGAGCCAAGAAGTACTCCAGCACCGTGTGTGTCTGCGCTGATGGGGCAGGCTGCCTGGTGCCTGCTGTCCCTCGCCCCGGGAAGGACAGCAGAGGCGAGGAGCTTCTTCTCCAGCCCTGCTGCAGGCTCAGAGCGGCCGCAGGCCATCACATGGGTGACCCAGGGTGGGCAGGCTCCCTGGGAAGCCCGGCTAACCCTCCATGCTCCCTGCAGGAAGGAGAGAGAAGGATAGATGAGAGTAGGAAAGAAGGAGCAAATATTAATTAGTGATCGTACGGCATAAGGCTGTTACTAAGCGAATGAAATAAGTGCTTGAGGGGAGGTAAAGTAAACTTCCTTTTTTACATCCAAAGGGGGTTTCAGAGTGCTGTCTCCTGTGTGCCACGCTGTGATGGAGCATTAGCAGAGGAGGACGTAAGGAGCGTTGTAATGGGAAATTTTTGTCAGTGCAGGTACTCAGACTTGGTACACACGGGGATGTGACTGCCTTGGTATGTCTGGCTTGACTACCCGCATCGTGAGCCCTCTGTGTTTGTCTGAATTGTGCTAATAGGAAGCTTTGACAGCTATTGATGGTACTTAGAAGAATACTGCAGGGAAAAAATCATGAGAAAAGACTTACGACCACTAGCCAGATTTCTGGATGTGCAGTTAGGATGTGAGGAACCACTGAAAATAAAAAAATTAAGGCAGTCCATTGTAACCACTTGCTTAGAATATTTCTAAATATTTTGCTCTGAATTTCTTTTTTCTTGTTTGTTTTACATTACATTTTTGCTATAAGTGATCACATTTTCATAGCAAAAAACTGGCTTTGAATAAAAAATTGGAGCTTTTAATTTAGACTATTGAAACTGGATTTTGAATTGGATATGGAAACTGGCAATTTGTCAAAAAAAAACCTACATAAAAAATCAGTGTTGATGAATCAGCATATTTTTAAAATAAACATTTCTCTAAAAAGTCTTGGCAAGCAATATAAGTATACAGAGCAGAGCATGCAAGCAGAGATAGTAATTTATATCTGGAACTGGTCATTCTATATGTGTACCGTGGGAGTTGGGACTTTCTTCAGTTTTGTCATGAGAGAAAATTATTTTGCAAATCTTTTCTGTAGATACTTCTTTTGGCTGCCTTTGTGTGTTGCGTGATATTGTAATTTTTTTTGCCACGTCAACAAAATAGCTCAAGAGAGCATTTTGGAGTACGAGCTCTGCGTTTGCAAGTTCAGATGTTGGGTGGTGTGAACCTTGCCTAATATTTGCATAAGTGGTTCGGTGTCCGTGATAGCTGCTGTTGTGAACTTACACAGCATTTCTGTGGAAAATGCACGGAAGAGAGCAGCAAGAGAAGGGGTGAGGTGCTGGTTTCCCCCTGCGAAGGGAGCAGCTGGGGGGGATTCTGGCTCTCCCTGGGGGTTGCAAGGAGAGCCTGGTGGAAAAGGGCTGTGCTCCATCCCTGGTGGTGGCATGCACAGCAACAGGAGAAGGACTGGGCAGCACAGTGCCCAGCTTACTGAGAGTCATGGGCACTGGAGATGTCTTGCACGGTGGAGCGGTGAGGGCTTGGTGCCATGTTTTTGTTAGGGCACAGCAATCCTGCCAGGCATTAGTAACTGGCCTCAGGTTTCGGATGCCTCTTTTCTACCCAAAGACTCGGGGACTTCTGAACGCAGCTGGGCAGTTTGTAGGTTACCGGCAGTCACTGTCTGCAACACCCAGATGTAACAGGATGGTGCTCAGGGCAGTGTTCGCTGTGGGTTGGCAACGATGGGACACGGTACCTTGCAGATGGTGCATCATCCTACCAGCAACTCTGCTCACTGGGCTGCGGAGTGTGCCCCCACCCAGTCTTTGCAATGGGATTACAGTCTGTTTTTTTCTCCTTTAGCTACTGGGACCTGTATTAAACATTCGCACAATTATATTTTTATGATTATTGGCAGAAGTTGGCTTTCATTTAGCAAGCAGTGCCCTATCACTTAATCTAGAGTTCTCTCACAAATGATGTGTGATCAGCTAACAGTGTTTAAATTACACTTCTATGTTATCAGACATGTACTCCAGGGAATTTTCACTGAAACTATTGGAGCTCTTATCAAGGTTTGGAGAATGCAATAGAATATCCAATGCTGACAATACTGAATTGCTTTTGTGAGATGCCACAACACTTCAAAAATTGTTTCCTGCTTTAAACTCGGGGGAATATGGCGCTGTCTTGGACATTGCTGTGTGGTAACTTTTAGTAAATACTGCTTTTACCACGTTGTCCAGTGTATGACCAAGGTAACACCAGGCAGCACTGAGACAGCAACGTAACCTTGGTTTTGCTGGGAAGGAAAGCAGATGCAAAGAAGCGTTCAGAAAATCAGTTATCACTAGTAAGAAGGACTGGTTTTCTCTCTTCTCAATGGGCAGAGGCTTTGCAGCATGCACTGTAGACCTACAAAGTTCATACTCAAACGAGATGGTAGCAAGAGGAGTGTTTTTACAAAGTCCTTCCTACTGGCAAATGTCCTTTGCATACTCAGGCAACATCAAGAAAATTCAGCATTTTATTTAGAATTTCATGACCCATTTGCCCTTTGGTTTTGTGCCTTCCTTCATCACAGAAGGAATTCCAAGTATTTACAGTGAGGCTTCAGTGTAAATGCTGGCACTGTCAGGACACACTTGATAAGGCTGTGGCAGCCTCGTGTTTGTGCTTTTATATAAAATTAAATATATGTGGGCTATCTCAAAGGCACTAGCATTGTCCATGGAGCTTTAAATCACTGTACATCTGTGAAAGTCAAATCACAGGTGTGGCTAATACCCTACCAGGGATGCTGCCAAGACTCTGAGTCAAATTCAACCCAAATATACTAAAGTTTTGAGTTTATTGTTTCAAGTTAATGACTATAGCTTTAACTCAAGACAAAGACAAGAGCTGAAACCAGGTGAATATAGCTTTAAACCACACAAGAGTTTCTCTTGTGGTGGGTGTAGTTTGTTTTTTTTTTTGTTTTGTTGCTGTTTAAGATTAGTTAAATAAAATAATAAAAATACTCTGTAGGAATGATAAGCTTTGAAGTGTTTTATTCCAGTAGTGTTGTTTGGATAATTTGTGGCAGCCTGGAACACAGAAAGTGGTCAAAATAATTTATTGCAGGTATTAGGAATAAAAATTAGCTTCAGAAAACAAACCCCTTGAGAAATGCTTGTGATTTCATCTTGTGGACACTAATCGGACTCACTTGAAAAGCTTTGTCACAAACACAGATGTATTTTCTAGGTACTCAAGTTTTAGAGGTAAGTCATAATTTTCCACAAGAAATCTAACTTTTCTGTAAGTCTTCATACTTTTTATAGTCATTAAGAACAACTATAATTATTTTTCTAGAAGATTCTTCACTCTTCCAGTCTCCATTTTCTAGCTACCTTAAAGAAAAAAAGCAATTGGTCAATTGTTTCAAAGACTTGTAAAGCCCTGAAGTCCTCTGAAATCTAAATACGCAAGAAGAAGGAACCAAGAATCTAGCTTTCCACAACAAACCTGCAACAGCTTCCTCAGCTGGAAACAGATACGCTCAGAAGTTCTGTACCACTGCAAGTTGTGAGGTTCATTCTTAACTACAGCTACACTATGTTTCATGTTCTGGAGCAGGGTCTTCTCAAACAGATGGTCATAGTCTTATTTTATCAGCTGGTGATCAGACCACAGGAATTTCATCAAATCTGAATGCCAGTGGAATTGAATCTACTGCTTTATTATTTTGGATTTAGCATATTTTCTACAGGTTTTATAGGTCTGAGCTATATTTAGCTACCAAAGTGGGAAACTTTCTTCTTGGGGAATGAAATATGTGTTAAAAAATTGCAAAAAAACACATTCCAGCAGAGGCTCTGATGGGCTGCTTGATAATTTCTGTTGCCTAAGACTTTTATTTTCTCTTAATAGGCAGATTTTTTTTTTTCTTTGCAATAGGCACAAGATCTTGAAATTAATAGAATTCAACCAAGTAACACTAAAGACGGAAATGACAAACGGAGGGCCAGATTTTCAGGTGCTGTTAATTAGTCGTTGACTTTGGTACAGCTTTTGAGCTGAGGGAGATGGACTCTAGTGTAGCTATAACCCAGAGTGCCTACATCTGCCAGTGAATTAGCTAGCAATCATAACTGAAATGAAAGCCAAATTATTTATACATCTACTTTGGTGTAACACCTCCACATCATTGTTGCGGAAGCATTTCAGATGTGAACTAGAACCCTGGAGAACTGCCTTTGTGTTTGAGGTGGGTGTGCCCTAAATTGGCAGGGTCTCCTTCCTCTGAACGGCTGGAGGTGAATCCTGCCCTTGCTGCTGAAACGGTGACGAAGATTTGGCTCCATTCAATAAATGGCAGCAGTCTTTGTTAACTTCAACAGGCTTTTATTGGTGATGCAAAAGCTTCTTTTACAAGACTGCTTATGAATCTTGGGTTGTCCAATGTGGTGTTCCTGAAAAAGTGCCTAAAAAGTTGCTTAGACCTCATTGAGGATGGAGTTTAATCCTTGCTGTTCACAAGTGATTACTTCTTGCTGCAAGACAATTGGCTAAAATATCCTAATAGTTTCCTGAAGTCAGTATGAATTTGTCTTGAACGGGTGAACTGCAAAGCTGTAGTATCTAGCAAGTGGGATGGAACAATAGTTATTCCAATATTCCTGAGGAGCCCTGAGTAACAAATGAACATGTTCAGGGCTCTGCTTTGTTAATATGGGAGTAATAATAAATGTTCGTTGTGAAATTTAAGATCAGAACTTGCTGCTCTTGCTCTTGCTGTGGTAATCAAAATGATTATATTTCTCTGGTATCATCATACTGATCTTCCAAAATGTGAAAGCAGTACACAGTGCAGCTCAGTGACTCACCCCAAAGAAAACAATGCTTAATTATCTTTAATAAAAGCTGCATTTTTCAGGAAATTTAAGCCCCAGAACAGCCATATTGAGGCAATCTGGTATTTATCAGTGAACAAGGCCCCTTGTGGAGCATGTAGGTGTTTGCCACAATGTATGGGGAAGTACTGATTGATCCCTGACTGTCCGCAGCAGTGGGTGGGTCTCTGGAGGGTGCTCAGCTCTGGCCCACCCCTGATGCTACTAAGTCCCTATCTTTGCTCGTGTTTTACTATGCATTTCAGTGAGGGGACAGCAATGAGCTGCTAGAAAACCCTACTCACTCTAGAAAGCTGCAACCACTTGAAGACCTGCCAAAATTTAGGCTAATTATTTGCTAATTAATTAGATGGCAGAGGTACATGTGAGGAAAAAATGCACATCCAGGACCCCTACTGGGTCATTACCAGGGCTGTAATGAGCTGAATCCTGCTCATTGTGGCTGTGATGAGCTAGCCCCTCTGAGGAAGGCTAGTGTGAGACTGACCTGTCATTGTAGCCTTATTCTAAGGCTGCCCAGATATATAAGAATTCCTCTGCCCTTTGCTCAGTCACACGTATGACTTGTTTGGTAGCAGCAATACTTTACATCTTTTTGCTACAGACAAAGCTGATGTCTCTTGCTAATCAGATGCAGCTGGCTCCTCTTGCTCCTGGGACTTCCCTTTGCCTCTCCCTGCGTGGTACCATCCCCTTGCTCAGTAATGAGGTCACTGAGTGAAAAATGCAGTAAAAGCATAGTTTTTCCAACTAACAGAGAAGGAACTCTGATGGTTCTCTCAGGGTAGGTGCACTGGAAATAACATGGCCCCAATCTTCAAACAGCATGTGGTCCTCATCCCTGAGTATTTCTGAACTCTACTCAAGGCTTCCTGGGCCATTGCAGTCTGTGATAAAAGCAAAATGAAAGTAATGAGGCATTGAAGTTACACCCATGATGCTGCTCACAAAGGACTGTAGGGTGGGTTTTAGCCACCTCTCTGCAATGGCAATGGCGCATGCCCTTGCTGGCCCTGCAGGATGGCTAGGTGAAGCTCCTAGGATGATAGCAGAGAGCTTGCAGCATGCTCCCTTCCCTTCTGGGGAGTCAACCGCTGCTTACGTCTCTCTGCAAGGCAGGGAAGAGCAAAACCACAAAGTTATTTCCGAAACCACTCAAATCATTCCCCTTGCTTTGGCACTGATTCTTAAGCCAAGGCATACATTTCCCTCTTTGCTTCAATGGGACTTTAGTATGTGTTTAAGGTTAAGCACATGCTTAAGTCCTTTCCTGGATTAGGAACCATTGAAAACCAGATAAAATGTCTTGTAGAAGGGTGAGTAAGCCAAAAGGATGGTTGGCATGGCAACAGCTGAAAAAATCCCCCAGTGCAAAAAGCTGGAGGAGAGGAATGTTTCTTCCCACCTTGCTTGCCTAGCTGATAGCTTCAGGCATGCTCAGCCAGCCTCTAGAGCCTCCTAACCACTTAAACGTGGTCAGCTTTCACACCTTGCTCAGCGCTGGATGAATGGTTAGAGACATCAGAGTGTCTCATTTTTTGGTTACTTTTGCTCATCACTATGTTATATTTATGTAATCTCCAAGTGGACCAAATTTATCCTTTGCTCAGGATTTTTTTGTGTAATTGTTCCTGCCTATAAGTTAGTTGTATACATTTGATCATGACTTTGTCTCTATCCAGAGAAATATCCAGTGCAGCTCCAACAGGTTCTCAAGAAGACCACTGTGTGTCCTTCTAAACTGACAAGTTTGCATGCTTTTAAAACAAAGTTGTCATGGGTACTTTTATCTTTGCCCAACAACATGTGTAGAATCATAGACTATCCTGAGCTGGAAGGGATCCATGAAGACCATCAAGTCCAAGTCCTAACTCCACACAGGGCAACCTAAAAGTTAAACCATATATCTAAGAGTGTTGTCCAAAGACTTCTTAAACACTGACAGACTTGGGGTCATAACCACTTCCCCGGGGAGGTTGTTCCAATAACATTTTGCTTGGGCTGTTGATTTTAATGGAAATGGTAATCCAGACAATCACTTCAGCAAAGCATTATGCAGGCAAAACCTTAAGTCTTAGATTTCTTTACATAACTCTTGTCCCTCTGTAATATGCTTTACGTGGACAAAAGGAATCCTTTACCAGTTTCATTTGCGGAGAACTTTTAAAGAGAGTGAATGAGGAGCCAAGTTTGCTTTAAAGTCTGAGCCCCTGGGATAGCAATATTGACCTGGCCGTGTTCCTCTCCTGGTGATACGATGCGGTCTCCAGATAGTCTGGAGCGGCAGTCTGACAGTGTGAACCACCATCTTCTGAGAAGCACTTATGAATTCTCCAGGATCCTTCTTCACTCCAATGGGGAAGGTGGAAGAGATGTGTTGAATCCTGTAATTCATCTCTGCTGGGTTCAGGTGTGAATAGCTCCTTTTTAACATAGAGTTTGTAAAGCTGTGTGTGCACCACTGTGAATAACAACACAACCTAAACTTATTTTCTCTCCCACTGTTGATTCCATTTTGTTCTTTGTAGTGGCCTGTAGCAAATACAAGATTTTATGTTTGCATTGAGAAACAAACACACAGATAAAATCCCTCACAGCATTAGTAACTAATACAATTGTTATTTTTTGTTATCATAAGCAGCAAGTAAGCAATGTTCTGTGTTGATATTTAGGCAATTGTCCTATAGGTAAGGTTGCAGCACTCAAGAGGATATAGTTTAATCCCTGGGTTTTTGAACAAATAGAAATAATTAGTGGTGATTGAGAATGACTCTTTTGTTCAGCTGTTAGCATTAACTTTTAACACTGAAAAGCAAATAAGGGCCTGACAGTCAAAAATGCTGAATAAATTGAATGTTACCAAAGATGCCATGATGAACAATGCTATTGTGACTTTGCTATTTATTGGGCTGGGTTTGCAATACCATAGTGTTTTGAAAATATCATTTCCATATGAGTATTGGTGTGAGATTTTACTTTCTGAACATACCTTCCTCAATTTGTCATGGTTTTCACTGCCATGGAGCTATGAGTAGGAACCTATCTGTTTTCAACTGGTTGCCAGAATGCTCACATACTTAAGACTGTGCAGTTAGAATTGATTTATTTTGTGGATATGAAGTTGCTGTTAGAAAGTTTTATTGAAGAGTCATCACTGGTAAAGAAAAAGCTCAGGCGCACTGCAGAAAGATTAAATACCTCTGAACCCATGGGCTTTGGTCTGAGTGATGAAATAGAGAGCCGTCTTCTATCATCCCGAGAAGAAGGGCCTGGGACATTCCATTGTCAACCTGCTAGGAGATCTCAATTTCATACCAAGTGGTGTGATGTAGGTGGTAATGGAAGTTGGATGGAATATTCTGAATAAGGTCAAAATTGCCTTTTCCTTTTCTTGCCTTCCTTAGAAGGAGCTCTGTTTGTTAGGCAGGATACCACCATGCTGCGTGCCAGAGTAATCTGAGCTGGACCACTGATGGTTACAGCTAGAGGGTACCTTTAAACATTTCTATGCCTCTGCTTTTCTGCTGTTTCTTGCTGGACTGCATGTGCCTTTGGGCACAGATTAGGTGTGGAGAATGATCTTGCATTTGGCAAACAAGCCAAAGACTCTGGACATCAAAGTTCAGTCTTCCGCTGTGGCGTGGCTTTCTATGTGCCCTTGGGTAAATCAGTCACTTGCTATGCCTCAATTCAGGTTCTGCAAAATGGTGCACAACCTTACCTCGTAGGGGTTTTGTAAGGAAAAATATACAAAATACGGTGAGTTGTGCAGCTCCTATGACAATGCAAAGTACTACACACATCCTGGAACCATGATCAGGCCTCCCCTGGGTCCCCTGGGTGTTTTGGAGCAGGAGTTCACAGTCACTCAGCACAGGCGAAAGGTTCGGATTAACAACTGTGTATTTCTCAGGCTCACATTCATCTGTCATCTTTGCTCAGTTTCCCAGCATGATTAAGTCATCCAGGAATGGGTTGAAAGGGCTGGGTTTGTAATTAAAACAGGAACACATGGCTGAGTTTTCTTTTACCTGCTGCAGAACAAGGAGCGTAGGGCATGGAAGACATGAATTGGATGTAAACTTCCAAGAGGAGCTGAGTAACCATTTCAGTGATACTGCCTGCAGCTTGCTCGCTTGCTTTTGATGCAGCAATAGGGTTACCAGGGGATTGTTCACATCTCTGTGACTGTTGGGATCCTGGGATGTTGATGACATTTTCTTTCACTGTCTATTTCTCTTCTATTCATTTGTAAGAGTGCATCATTTTTTTTGTTTGTTTAAAGGAGTCCTAGTTGTGGTTTTGCCTCAGATTTTTTCTCAAGGAATCAAAACTGAAAAGAACAGAGTCTTGACAGCATTTTGGCTCCAGACTTTGGCAGGTATTGAGTAAAAATATGGTGCAAAAAGTGTAAGCTCACACTATTTACATCTACACTGAATAGCTGATAATACTGGATTGCAGTGTTACGGTTGTTACCTTTGAGTATCAGTTGCCTTTTGCAGCTCAAACCCCACCATTTGCAAATGTCTGACTGCTGGGTTTTTCTGGGTTAGGTTTTGTCTGCGGATGCACGGGTAGGTACCAAGGAAGCTTTTCAGAAATGTCTGTAACTCCAGCTGCTATTTTCCTGGGTAAGCAGCAGAAACCTCAGGGTCATTCCCCTTACATGTTCGGGTGCGACTGGTGCAGAGGCGGTGCCGTGCCTTGTACCAGTGTGGAGTGCCTGTCAGGCGATGAGGCCACCCCATCTCTTCCTGGGTGGCCCCGGGGTTCCTGGCTGGCACCCACGGTGCCACATCCCAAACACTGACACCAGCGACCCACAACTCAGGCTGACCCACAGGTTGTCCTCAGGCTGTGATTTGGATACACTTTGTAAGAGCTCAGCTTACCTCAAAGACCTCATTGAGAAGCTTTGATACCCAATGCTTGCAAAGCAGCCACCGGAAGCTCTGCTCTGAGGACATCTTCACAGAGCACCACTCCAGTGCAAGAGAACCGGATAGGGCTAAGGTGTCTGGTACTGCGGTTGTTACCAGCGTTAACAGCTCAGGTTAAAGGGGCATCTGTATTGCTGTACTGAAAGATGGGCAAAACACAGCACCAAAAAATGGGGATTGTGTTTGAAGTCTCACAGAAAATCTACAGGAAAGCGAAAGATAGAAATCAAATCTCCCAAGCCCTGGGCCTCAGCTATAATCACAAACCCATTTTGCTCTCATTTACTTGTCTTGTCATCAGGAGCTGATTTATTAAAATCCCTAAAGGTCACAGTGCTCCCTATAGTAAGAATGAGACAATGCAGCAAGCTATTGTCTGCTGTACTTGCCATAATTTGATATAATTGTTTGTGTTAGCATTTATGTTTATTTATATACCTAGGAAACTCCTTTTCACAGTTTACTTTTGCTCATTCCAGTTGTACACCCTCAGTCAAATAACTAAACCTGGATATCCCACTGGAAACCACTGTCTATCCTCAGTTTACTCAAAGAATGACCTAAGCACAAGGAGTGTTTTGGTATAGACCCCAGGCTCTGTCTCCATGGAAGTGTACCTCGTTCTGACTCTGCCAGCACTCCAGGTTGGATTTAGTGCTGTGATCTGGTCACTCGGACAGGCGTCCTCTGCTACGGTTGTGTATTGATTGTTGGTGGCAGTCGGATTTAAGCTACTAACTAGTGGAAGAATTCAGCGCCATCCTTGTTAATGCCAGACAAAAGATCAGTAAGGTTTGCAGAACAAAAGAAATATTTGTCTTTGTGAAATGTCCTACTCTTGGTTTCGTCCTTAATCCTTTTTCTGGTTATAAAAGAAATTGTGTTTTTCCCGGTTATGAAGGAAGTTGTGTTTTTCCCGTCAGAAAGACCCTGTGTTCAGATAATGGAGAATCCTGGTCTGAGGGCTCCACCTTCATGTTTGACAGCCTACGATCTATTCTTCTTTACAAATATGAGTAGCTACTTCCTGAACCTACGTTGAATGTATTTCGCATCCAGAGCCACACTGGCAGCAAGTTCCCCAGCAGAACTGTGTGTTGTGTGAAGAATATCTCCATTTGGTTTTGGACCTTGCTGCCTGGTAATTTCTTCTACCCCCTTGCTGCCTTGCTGGTTAAAGGAGGCGGCGAGGGACCTGGCCTCTCTGCATGGATGCATTTCACCCTTGCTAGCATGCTGCCCACCCTGGTCAAAGGTGGAGCTTTGGACTCCGCTCTACCTTACAGCATTTTTCTGCCTAACAACTGTTTGAGAAGTCACCTGTTTTCTTACGAGCATTTGGGAATCATAGAATCATAGAATGTTTTGGGTTGAAAGGGACCCCTAGAGGTCATCTAGTCCAACCCCCCTGCAGGAGCAGGGACACCGCTAACTAGATCAGGCTGCTCAGAGCCCTGTCCAACCTGGTCTTGAATGTTTCCAGGGATGGGGCCTCCACCACCCCTCTGGGCAACCTGTTCCAGTGTTTCACCACCCTCATTGTAAAGAACTTCTTCCTTATATCTAGTCTAAACCTACCCTGGTTCAGTTTAAAACCATTACCCCTTGTCCTGTCACAGCTGGCCCTACTAAAAAGATTTTCCCCGTCTTTCCTATAGGCCCCCTTTAGGTACTGAAAGGCCGCAATCAGGTCTCCCCGCAGCCTTCTCTTCTCCAGGCTGAACAACCCCAACTCCCTCAGCCTGTCCTCATAGGAGAGGTGCTCCAGCCCCCAGATCATTTTTGTGGCCCTTCTCTGGCCCTGCTCCAACACTTCCATGTCCTTCTTGTGCTGAGGGCTCCAGAGCTGGACGCAGTACTCCAGGTGCGGCCTCACCAGAGCAGAGTAGAGGGGCAGAATCACCTCCCTCGACCTGCTGGCCACGCTTCTTTTGATGCAGCCCAGAGTGCGGTTGGCCTTCTGGGCTGCCAGCGCACATTGCCGGCTCATGTCCAGCTTTTCATCCACTGGAAAGGAAGCTCAGAGAAGAAGAGACTGGAAAAGCTGCCGGGCCATGGCAAGTCAGGCCACGTGGGAGTTCAGTCCAGCAGGCACTCCAGACTGTGAAGCTCTAAAGAGTCAGCAAAGATTTTGTTACTTTTTCATTACTTCAGCCATGGCTCTCATTTTCATTGATATCAGTAGGTGACCCTTGTTCAGATGCAGGGGGAAATAATTTTACGGAAAATACAAGCGCCGCTCTTTCACCTGATCTGGAAGGAAGAGGGGAGGCTGCCAGAAACAGGACAGAAATTAATGAGATGCCAAAGACGTGGGGAATTGGCTTGTGTGCCTCCTTGGACAGCAATGGTATCTTTAAAATAAACAAGGAACAGTTTACTCATTACACAGGAAAGATTTCAAAGCTGACCACAGGACACATTTCTTTTGCACAGCTGATGTTCCCGAAGGGAGGACCAGTCACAGACCCACCAACCCAGGTTAAAAATCAGTACCCGCCAGGGTGCTGTGGGGCTCGGGGGGGGTCAACAGTTTGATCACAGCTGGAAGTGGAGAGGGAACATGCTTTCCAGGGACACGCCAGGCCCTGGCTGGAGGCCCACCATCGCCACCTCCACTGGGGCCGATGCCTGGAGAGCTGTAGTGCCGGCTGTGTGTGCATCAGGGTCCGACCAGAAAACAACTGGGTTCAGGTTCAGCTATTTTCTTTTTCCTTACCGGACTCAAAAAACTGGGGGAAAAAGGAAAAAGAAAACAAAAAAATGTTCAGTTGGGGATTTTTTTTTATGCTTTTGCCTAACTGTAATGGAATTTATGAACATAGACCTGCAGTTATTTGGCTGGACACTTTTCACCCAGTTGAAATTTTAATATTTTAAGCTTGTATTAAAACAGAAACTGCTGCACAAACATTTCTGAAGTGCCACATCTGTAGCTGTGAAGATCAACATCTTTTCCACAGAGAGGTAGTATTGCTTGTGCCTGTCATTTCAGATTTGACTTCTAATCTGTTCGAATGCATTTTTCCAATTAATTTGTGATACTTTCATCGTCTGTCCTCTGCATACATAACAGTAATAATAATTCTAAACAATTGTAATAATAGTATGAAGAACTGGTGGTTACTATCAATTGTAGAAAGAATCTGAGGCATATCTGATATGAAACTTACTGAAAATAATGTCTTTATATGTCAACCAAATCAAAATGGCGGCTTTGGATTTGTCTGTTTAAGTAAGAACCTATGTTCAATTTCTTGTAATTCTTAATTTTCATATACCTCATTTTTTATTTATGTTGTGAAAAGTTAATTTCATAATTGGATTTTCATCTTTACGACTTCATTTTTGCTATTTAATTCTGCAAGAGAATAGCCTTTCACTTGGGTATTCTTCCAGGCCCCAGACGGTGCTGCCAGAGGAGGGGAGGGTCTGAGGAGGAGACTTGAGTCTGCTTGGGGACTGCTTATTTGCTATTTTTATTTCACTGCAAGCTCCAGGAACCGTGGGGTTTTTGTTTTATTTTTGTTTTGTCCCCAACAGGGCAGAGCATCAGCTCATCTTGGCAGCTACCCTGCCCATCCCTGTGTCTCACACTGCAGTTTCAAGTGCAGGAGAAGCAGTGTGGGTTTGGAAGCAGTGCTTCCAGCTGTGAGCATTTCTGCTTGGCCAGGGCACTCGGGATGGTGTTCACCTGAGAGGCAATGCTGCTCAGCTGGTGCCCATCGGTCCACCACCTCTGCAGATTGTGGTGGCTGGGCTTGCCTTTTCCTTCTGTGCAGAAAATTCAGACGCAACTGCTGTCAGTCTGTCCACCAAGCAACAGCACTGGGTTTATTACGCAGGTGCTCTTCTCCTGGCAGCCTCGATGAGATCTTCAGGGGAGTGTAATGAGGATGTTGTAAGCTAGCTCTAAATGCACCTGGATCCTTTAGCTGTTTTGGGGTTCAGGCTCGGCAGAGACCGAGTGGGTGCTGCTGAGTCAGGAGTCACTGCTTGGGAGACAGAATGATGGTCACACTACAGCTGTGGGTCCTGTGCAGCAGCCGGAGGTGTTACTGGCCCTGGCTTTGCTTCCTCTCCTACTGCAAGATCACAAAGGTTTCTAAAGTGTTTCTTACCTGGTGGTGTTTTTTCCCTGTCCCAAACTCACTCTGTTGTCCTTCCTGTTCGATGCTCATTTCCAGATTCTGAGCCATACATGGCACTGCTGCATCACCAGGAGCTCCTGGTCTTGTGGTAACTTACACACCTATTGGTCAGACTATATCTATATCTAGATATTGGTCAGACTATATAAATTAGTTGTTATCACCAACAAATTCCTTTAGAGAAAGGGAAAAAAATAATTTTCTCTTGTGCCTTGTCAGATCACTTGACACTAGCTTTCAACAAGCAGTCTCAGGTCCAGAAGCAGCCTGGTCAGGGAAGCACATAGCTCAACAGGAGCAGAATTGCACCAAGAGCAAAAGAATAGTATTACAATTGCAACTTTCTCTGGATTTCAGTGCTGCCAGTGCCGAGCCAATGTAGGTGTATCTGGAAGAGCTGCTGGAGGTGACTTCTGGGCTTAAACCCCACGATGGGGGCCCGTCTGTCCTGCTCACAGCAACGTCTGCTGCCTTTAACATGTTCATAGCTCCTGGGCTATGAAACTAACTCTGCAGAAAGCCCAACTACTTTGGCACTTATTGACCAAGTCTCTGGGGATGAGACTTCTGCTGCCTCCAGGTCTTGACATTGGCAGGTCCCCTGTGGGTGCCTGCTGGGGCCCTCTGCCTGGGAGGTGGCCTTTGCAGGGATGCACCGCCCCTTCTGGAGCCAGACAGGTCAGGGAGGTTGCGTGCTGTGCCAGCAGTGGTGGGCACCCTACCTTGATTTTTTGGTGCACTTACTTCAAACTGGGGAGGACTAGAAAGACCTGACATGACTGACCAGAGGCACCAGGATTTTGGAGATTGGCTCTCACCCTTATAATTTCTCAAGATAAGGAAGACTGACTGAAGATGTCTTCTTGAGTTGGTAGGGTGAGGAAACACATTTGGGCATACAAATCCCAGTTGCAGTTCAGCACAAAGGCACTGGAAAGACATTATTGGATGGGTGCGGTGGGTTTCTGCAGTCTAAGGCCACGTGGTGGAGACGACCCTGAGATGGCTGGACAGCATAAGGTGAGCGCTGTGCTTCCCTGGTGATATCCTGAGAGAAGGTGGTGAGCTATGGGCTGCTGGTTTAGTCTGATGAAACGACATCAGGACTGATGTGACTGTAAAACATAGCGAACAAACTGCTTACGATCCTAAAGACAAGGATGGAGCCTTCAGAACCAAAGATCTGAGGAGGGGTAAGGGGAAAGGAATGGTGGGCTAGCCAGTCTGGAAAAAATTGCCTCGGAACTTGGCTGGCTGTGAAGTTACTTGACTACATGTTGCTTTACAGTGTGTTACTGGACACTGGTTACTGTTCAAAAGGAGAAACTGCAGCTAATTTCTGGAGGAGAAACACATTCATGTCTTACTACTGGAAATGTAAAAATCCACTATATAGTTTTACTAGTCTGATTCTTGGCTGTTTCTAGAGTTTCGTCCCTGTCAGGTTGCTGGAGTGGGAGTACATTGAGCCTCAGGGCATGATGACAGTCTGATTCACTTTTAACAAAAAGCAAAGTTAGAGTTTTATGAAGTATTTTAATTATGGTCACTAAAGCTCCTTGCTGCCATAGTGAAAAGTTCGCTGATGCTGTGCTTTGGGCTAGTTCTCGCAGTACACAGATAACCAGCACAAAGACAGAGTCACGAGCTCCAGGGAGGAGATCTCAACCTGTGCCTCTCCATTCTCGTTTTTTTTAATGTAGAATAGTTACACTTTCCAGAGTCGCAGCGCTGTGCTGCTGCCAGGACCACTGATTTTCTTGACATCATTTCTACCCAAGGTTAATAATATCGCATATTTTTGTTTAAAACTACTAACAGCATTCTCGGTGTGCGCTGGGACTCGGATGTATGAATTACAATGTCAACAGCCTCAGCTGTTTTACTTCTGTGGAATGAGCTGTAGTTACCAGAATCCAAATTACTCCCTCTGCTTCTGCTTTTGCTCAGATCTCTCCTGTGCTGCCTTTCTTGAAAATTAAGCTGCTAGTCGTTTCCATGTTTCCTTAGAGTCCATTCCTGAAGCTACTGTGGACATAACTCTGTGAAGTGCTTTGTTTATTAATTAAAATCAAATGACATAGGCTGCAGGTACCGAAGACAAATAATGATAATCATCAAGCTGTTTTTCTTTCTTTTCTACCATTTATATCTGTCAATATTAAGAATTTGGGGTCTGGACCTGAGACACCTTTGCTGTGCAGCGGTAGAATGAGCAGACATGTTCAGGGCAGAGCAAGGTTGGTTGCTTTTTTTTTTTAGCTCAGTGTTGGAGATAGGTTTTATATCTCCATATGCCACTTTGATTGACTTATCTTTATTGTTTGCCTCTTGATTTTGTTTAAAGATTCCACCTTACTACTTTCTGACCACAGAAAACACACGTGCTAGAAATTTTCCATGACAGAAAGTTCAAACTTAGTACAAAGATTTCTTCTTGGAAAACGTCTGAGGAAATAGGTTTTACTGTGTGCCCTGAAGAGCAACAGACCTGGATCCCCATTGGTCAGTGACAGAAGAAAATTCCGGAGTCAGGGGGCTGAAAAACACCATCTTCTTTCCCAGAATAGTTAAATTTAATGGTGATGAACAATTAGATGGTATGGAAATCCCAGGTTCTTTCAATGCCCGTGCTGCATAAGGCTCTAATTAGGTTAAAACAGAGTGAAGGGCGAGGGAAGATGTTTAGGGGAAGTAGGCTGAAATGAGTCTCCTATTGACATGCTTACTTGAAGAAGCTATGCTGTTTAGATTAACTTCAGTGAATGATAACCTCAGCTGAGAGATTTATAAAGATATATAAGAACATGTCTGGCACTTTAGACTGTCTGAGATTTCTATCCTGAATTTTTTATTGGTTCCAGCTCTAAAATAGTGCAAACCCTTTATATAACTCTCTGAACACTCTTGATATGGAGTAGCTATACATTCTATTCCTAAACAACTCTGCATGAAAAATGTTTTTTATTCGACCCTGCAAAGAGGCTGGAGAACTCCACAATGATATGTTGCAGACCCTTGAAAATTAGCGAAAGTGGGAAAAGAAAGGTAATGCAACAGTAAATGACAGATTCAAGGGGAGTGAGCTAGAATAGTAAATCCAAAATTATTGAATAAGGGTTCATTACTATGTGCTGTGAGTGCTGTGCAATTAAAGAATTGGGCCAGGTTTCCCGTGGTATGCTGGTATAATCACAATGATTTTAGCACAGCTATGTCAATATAATGCAAAGGAAAATGTGACCCTAGGAATGTTTATGATTAGGCTTTAGCAGCTCAGAGGAAACAATCGAATTGTGTGGCTTCCAATGGCACAAAGCTCCTGGTGAAGTCAGCAATTAGAACTGGCGTGTCGCTCCGAGGAGTAACTTCTGTGGGTGGAAGTGTCAGGGAGCAGCAAGGGCAGCTGCTCAGAGCACCTCGTCCTGTTATGTTTCTCTTCCATCAGGTCCCTGCTCCCAATTCTGACAGAGAGTTATGCCTGATAATACCCCAGGGTTCAGTCCTTCAGCTGCAGATGAAGAGTGAACATCCGAAGCGAGTTATTCAGGATGGCTCTTCAAGTATTGGCAGCATCTGTGCAACATCCGTGGCAATCACAGAGGTTTAAGAGCTTAGGTTTCAGTCAGTCATACCTGTGCTTTTCTGTAAGATTGCAAAGTTGCAACAAGCTGTCCAGCACTTTTGCAAGTTTTTACATTAAATTGTATGATATAAACCCCAAAATCTTTTAGGAGACCTGTGCACGTCAGCACATTTTTGTAGCGACATGTCTCCGTATCTCCTGTTCCACCAATAATGGAATTCCAGCAATTGGCTTGTAGTGATACCAGTAATTCCTTGTGTCTGTAGGAAGCCCAGTGAACAAGAATATGACATGCAATTGTAGACACCTGTGATTAATAACGTCACTGATGTCACACCGTTGGCTAAGGCATACATGTCCCTATCTTATATTACTTTCTCAGACCTGTGTAGGCAGTGACTGTAAAGTGACACCCAGGCAATGCGTTTATTAGATCGCTTTAGTTAGCATCAAGGTCTACTCACTAGGCTCACCCATAACCATGACAAGGGATTTTCAGCCTTACTTGATGCATGGTCTTTTGGAAGGATGCAGGCTAGCAAAGAGTTACTTTTTCAGTCCAGTATTAACCAGAAAAGCTGAAACCAAAGCTGAAAGAATGGATCTCTCAAAGTCTCAAAAGCAAAAATCTGTGTTTGCTGATGTTTTAACTCCCTGTGGATTGGTCGGTTTGTTGCGATCAGTAATTTCTGTCCATCTGCTAACCTGAACCTTCTTGTTGAATCACTTTTCCTCTCTGATTTAGAGTTGCTAGTTCTTTTTTTAAGCTCAGGTTAACTACAGCTGGCATTGCATGCCACTACACATTATGTCAGAAGTTTGTTTAACTCCACACAGAAATACGTGGTGACAGATTGATCCTCAAAGAGCTCATTGCTTTCACCTATTCTCCGGCTTGACGCTTTGCTAGCTATTTGGAGACCAATTTTTCAACAGGGATCGTGGATGCTCCCAGAAGAGTTATAGGGTATTTGAAGGCGAGAGTCAACAGTCTTATGCTTTGCCAACTATGTGTAGTGCCAAAGTAAGACTATCACTTTAAAGGAAAATACACTCTAGACTTTTTTCACATATTATTTATTGAAGCTAGAAATGACCAATGAAGTATGGGACTAAACTGTCCTTGTTTTCTTCTTAAAACGTGTTGTGGCCCTTCTTCCTAGGGAAACTTTCAGCTGTCGTGCAGGTTTCAGCTATTTGAGCTCTGCCTCCAGGTGCTCACAGAAGCAAATATTCAATACCAACCCTCATTAATGCCAACGAGCGCTGCTCACCAGGACCCCCCTTCAAAGGGGAAAGCATTCTCCTTTGTCTTGGAGCTTGTTAAAAGGCTGCATGGCTGAACAGACGCTGCCCCATCTAACCTCTGTGACAGTAACCATCTTGAATTCAGTCCTGTGCCGTGACCGTGTTCTTAAGAGACCAGGGTGCAGCCTTTACTTCTCCATGGTGACTGCCAAAAAGTCACTCGCAGAGACCTTTTCAACGCGTGATTCAGCGCCATCGCTTTCCCTCTTTAGACCGGGTGCCTAAAAGCCCTCACGCTGCCTTTTGACACGACAGCCTAGTAGTGAGGGTCAGGCAGTCTCAAGTCATAGAGGAATGTGTTGGGATTTTGTGAACCCACCAGGGGTTCACATGCACTAAAATTCCTTGGGCCAAAGATGATGCTGGTGTTTGTCTGCTGGGGATAACCCGGGAGGCCAAGCACCTCCAGGCTGAGAAACAAACACGACCTGGTGAGATGATGCAGGCTCCTGCCCTCAGGGGAGGGCTCTGGCAGGTGCCCGTGGCTGGGAGGAGAGACCTACACCTGGGGAGCGTGGCGTGCTTGTGTGCTGCTCCGTGCCTTTCTCCTTCATCTTCTCCAGCTTGTTCACTGGTGTGTGCAAACAGGTACAGCAAACTGGGACATCTGACTCTCTTCTCCTCCCTTTCCTGGAAAATAATGTTTATGGTGCTGGCAGCTGCATGTAGGTAAGTTGTCCTCTGAAATGAGCTGAGCAGTCCTGGGGCCAAACTTTCTCATCCAGCCCTGTGAGTCATGTGTGTTCTGGAGGTGGCGTGGAGCAGTCTCTGGTAGAGCCTGTCTGCTCAGGGGCAGTTCGCTCTCTTTGCTATGGCGCCTTTTTTCAGCCAGGAGAATTTTCACTGTCTGGTTTGGATTTTACTTTTGAGTGAGGTTTCCAGTCTTGGTCCTTGTGTAATCTGCCTGCTCCAAGAAGTTACAAGCACCCAGTTGCTGCAGATGTGGTTATACCCCTTCCTGTGTGAGCTCTGCCTCACCGACATGTTAATTACGTTGTTAGAACTTATTATGGGCAAACTTCTTTAAATGCTAACCCTCACTGACAGAATAACGAACTGCCGAAGTCATGCCAGCCAGAGGAGTCCCACTGGAAGCTACTGCAGTCGAGGGCAACAAATTAGCAAACGACACAACAAATAAACGAGGGTTAAGGGAGAAGACATGGCCACAGTGCACACTCTTCTGAGCACAGCTGACCCTGAGGGTTGCCATGACGCGGGTTGAGTGGCCACTTGAAATCCTGTAGTCCTGGAGAAAAGGTGGAGCCCCAGAAAGAAAGACTCGTGTTTGGTGGGCCAACAGGCAGCACCGATCACCCCAGTGTGCAGCAGAACTCAGTAACTTCAGCCCAATGTGCTCCTCTGTGTGTACTTACACAGACCTGGGATTTCTGCCTCTCTGCATAGCAGGATCAGGGCCCGTGCTCACCTTCCTGGCCTGACAACGCAGCACTTCATAGGAAGAGCTGTTCAGAAGACAGATTTTCATTATAAGGGGGGCAGAAAATTTGGTACTTAACTTTTTTGGGTCACTTCTCGTGTCTTTGAATGTTTAGCTGCTGGCACAAGTGAATTTTTTTGGGTATGACAAAAATGAATTGTGTAATGGAAAGTTGCCTAAAAATGCCTGGACTGAGCTTCCTTAATATGTAGAACACTGTTAGTGGAGAAAAAAGTGGAGGACAATAATCGATTTGGCAGGTCTGACCATTTCAAGGAATGTCTTTAACAAAGAGCAGCTCAAGAACTGTAACTGGATCACAGAAAAGCCTTAAGTCTTAAAATAGACCTCAGAAACTGGTTGAAAACAGCACAAAGACAAACCGACAATGGACTACTGCCCTGACTGTCTGGTAGACTTGAGATGATGGTCTGGTTCTTGTGGCAAGCAAGTCTATAAATCCCCAAACGTCACTTAATTTGCTTAAACTATGATAAAAATCAAGTAATAAATAAATAATAGTTTTAATAGCGTGATTCTGAGGTAACACTTTTTTTCCCCCCCTCTGGACTGGATTGATACAAATAGAAGCCCCTCTGACGGGTACCTTGCTGGGCATCTCCTTTGGGAGTGTGAAGCTGTCTGGGAGCTGCAGAGCTGCCGCTCGTCACATAGCATTGCATCCCTGCTGAGCTACCTAGCAGCTGCGCCCCTGCTCCGTGTGTAACTGCAGAGTGCCTGCTCTGCGTGATCAGCATGGTGGTCCCATGGCCAGCTGGGGTCTGGGGCCGGCCAGGCAGATGAGAGGTCAGGAGTCTGATATGACTGATATTTTAGAAGCATGCTTCTCAAAACTGAGCTGTATCTGGTCTGCATGGTGGTGCTTCTGTGCAGGAGCAGACCCAGCAGCTGGCATGCTGGCGCTGAGGAGGAGGTGTCGCGTCCCAAGCTCTCCTACCTGCAGAGACCTACCTGCATCTCCTGGGTCAGCACCTCACCACCAGAGCAAGGATGGCCGGGGCTTCACCCTCTGTCCTTCCTTTTGATGCAGTGATCCTCCACGTAGAGGCACCAGAGTCACTGCAAGGGAGACAGAATGCAAGGGGGGTGGGAGTCAGCTCTTTGGCCATCGGAAGGGCTGTTTGGCAGCCCTAGGGTCTGTTCCCAGTGCCCCACGCTACTCCTGTATGCTGGCTAATGCAGAATATAAAAGTTGTCTTGCAGCCAGACCCATGAAGCAAAGATGTGTTCTTTTTTTGCCTGGGGAAGTGCCCAGAAGTTAAGAGTTTGCAGTACCTGCCTTGTTGTTACCTTGGGCTAGGTCCAGTAAAGCGTATCAGCAATGTGTTGTTTGTTAAATGACGGCTTGTGCTCCGTGCCAGACTGCAAAAGTATCTGCACGATGTGAGTCACTCTACCAGAAATAGAGCCTAAATGACCAAAAGCTTGTTGCGCTGTGTCAGGAAGAAAGTTTGGAAAGGAAACAGAGGTTTTTTGGCTTCAGCAGACAAAGTGAACCCCTTGTGAAAAGAATTTGCAATTTCAAGTGGAAAATGTGGAAGGAGGGAAGAATGTACAAATAATGCCAAGAAACAGACTCACTTCTCTGGCACAAAAGATGAAGAAGTCTTTCCAGCTGATGGTGGGGGACCCAAAAGCAATGTAGTGGTCAAAAGTTAGTAAACAGAGTTGTCTTTTTATTCCGGTTAGTATGAGTAATTTTCAAGTAGATTTTGAGGACCCTACAGTATGTTATAAAATCCCTTTTGGGTGACAAGAGCAAGAACAAAAAGCAGATTCTAAGTTTGTCAGACACAGATATTCATGTTTCACTGGTGAAAACAAACAGAGCGGACAGCTCTTTTGAACTCGGGTGTAGGTGTATACAATGAGCTCATGTAGATCCAGGTGCAGCCATTAAGGAAACATTTGATATTGCGAAGTTCCTTGAACTTCAAATGCTGGTACTTCTAGAAAGTGTGTTATTTAATGTAAGTGTAAATACCAGGCAAGCAAGGGAACTGCTTTTTATAGCTTGGGAAGTCATGTGCTTTCTCAAGGATAAATGCAATTAACCATTTCATATACTTTGCACGCAAGAAGAGGGTTTTAATGATGTAGAACCTGTGACATTTTCCCTCTATACACTGCTGATACATGAAACTGTGACAACATTGCCAGCCTCTAGTTTTACCAAAAACCATGCTTGAACTGTCTTCTGCCTATAAAACATAACCCCCTGCTTCTGAGGCTGTTCCCAGCTGTTTCTTTGCAGAACCCAACTTGGTGATTTTCCTGCCTTCATATCTCTGAACTCTTTCTTAGAATCAAGTTAGAAAAGTGTCAGATTCGTTTAACGTACCAGCAGGCGGCTGCTGACCCAGACAGAGAGGGACTGTGGCTGGCAAGCCCCAGGGCAGAGGTGGTCCTGGCGGGGACCCCGATAGCTCTGCCCAGGGAGCAGACCATAGCGGGGGCGGCTTCCCTGCCTTCAGCAGGGACTTGGCTGGTTTCTGTCAACTGTTAGGCTTTGGTGTGGTGCAGCCAGTATGCTCCCTGTCAGAAAAAGCTGATGGTTTGTGTTCATAAATGTGTTGAGAACCAGTGTTGGATAAGGAAATTACTTTGGTTTGGGCTAGGCAAAATATTAGTACAGTATTAATAAGGAAGACAGGCCCCCTCCTGCACTCCAAATTAATTTGTTTCAACATTGTAAAGCAGGAATTATTTTTTTTTCCACTATTTTGTCTCCTTTTAAAAATTATTTCCAACTTTTAACAGCCTCTGAAGTTGGTAAAGAAATAGGGCAGTAATGATGTTAAGCGTTGGGGGTCTCAGCATAGTTTAACATATTTGTGGGGGGAATTAAATGACAGATAGTTGGTCAACAAAACTTTAGACCAAACTCTACCACCCGCAGATGTTTATCCTGTGAAATGCAGACCCAAAATCTCTTCAGATTTTAAAGGCTGTGTTTTACACTTGTTTCTCAGTTTCTAGTATCGAAGACAACTTCTCACAAATAGTGCCTAAAATCCTTATGTTCTCGCCGTCATTGATGTATTTAGATCTTGAAATGTATTGATCATATCTCTTAAGTTCCTTTGTGCAGGACTAGAAATAAATTACCCTAGGTCAAGTTCTGTTTATACAGTGGACTGTTCCTGCAGAATTACCTTCTTGACTTAATAGCTTCCTTTTGGATGACATTTCTGCCAGAAAGAAGACAAATTGTCTAAGGTCAGCGTGCAGATCAGCTCAGAGTGTAGGAGGAAATTGTAGCGGATCAGCTAAATTGCACCAGGTCTGGCCGGCAGCGTTGGGCAGCACGCTGCCGGCCAGCAGCGGGCACGGCGGGAGCACGGCCCCCTCCCTGCACGGCAAAGCGCAGCGAGAGCCCGTCGGCTTTTGAATGTTGTCGTGCTGTAGTTTGTCCAATTCAGGCCATTCTCGAGTCTGAAGAATTTAACTGGCGTGAGTTAGATCAGCATAGCTATACTTTCAGCTTAATGTGGACGTGTTCGGCGGTCCCCCAGACTCTCTCTATTAAACCTAGCAATTACCTGGCCATATCCAAAGTGGTCACGTTTCTCTGCAGATGTTACACAGTGTAATTTTCTCTGCACCTTCCCTCCTGCTCGTTCCTGCAACATTCTTTGAAATTGTTGTCTTACAAATAGTTGGGGGCCGAAACCTTGCAGCTGTCTGCTCTCATGAATTGCACAATGGCTCTGATGTTGAATTTGGTTTCTGATGTGTAATGTTGGGGGGCAAGACTAAAAGACATGGTGCAGATCCCATAATGCTACTCTTGGGGAATTGATGCTGCTCCAAGTATGTATGTATGTTATACAGAACACAATATGTTATACAGAACATATTATGTTGCACTGAACAAACACATTATATGTAGGTTTTATATATATATAACACTATTTGATTGCCTATATATATAAAACCAAATAAATATGGGTTGTTGGAGAATAGTTCTGCTGAAGTTAGTGGCTTTATATTGTATGAAATTTATTGTAAGAGAACAACCAGGGCTGCAGGTGCTGATCCGAGTGGCACTAAAACCTGTGCATTTTGCAGATGTGCTTAAAAAAACGAAGCTGGAACTTGACTCCATGCCTGTCCTGTAATACACTCTGTTCATTGAGGTGGGGCGTCAGCCTGTTTCTCTGCTGCATTGCTTGTTACTGCACCTTAGCTCTATTTAAAGGGCACCTCCAAAGCCCATGTGCGTGGGGGGGAAAAACCTAAAGCACAACTGCGTCATATTTAAAACGATGGAGTTACCTTTTTCCCTTTGCAAATTCTTCTACATTGGACAAGAGAAGAAATATAAAAGTCTCCTTTTAATTAAGCTCTTTATCCTTTGAAGTTATTTGGGATTTTTTTTTCACATTGGTGATGTAATTTATGTAAATAATCATCTATCTATGAAAGGAGTGTGTCTGTCAAAAGCTAAAATAAAAAACATCCGTCATTTTGAAGTGATTAACATTCTCCAGATGTTTAAATCATCAGATTTCAGGAGTTTCCCTTTGTTGTGATAATGATATAGTATCCAGAACAAGAATGTTTACTTTTTTGCATGGGTCAAACACAGATTTTTCACAATCCTATTAAAGCATGCAGTTTATTGTAATTGTATGTGCAGATGAAAGCATATGCAGTTATTATTATTTCCCTTAATTGTAAACTGCTGCTGGTAATTTTACTGTAAAGCTGAAACAAAAGGAGCGTACTTGAAAGGACCACCACTGCCCACTTATGTAATCAATTTATAGATGTCAAGTTTGTACAGAGATGGTTATCCCTCCCCGCTAGAGGACCGGTGACATGCTACCACCCTGCAGCGCGCGCTCTCCCCCTCCAATGTTTCGGGGGAGTTGCTTGGGCTTACAGTAGATGTAGCTGATAATATTAAGTGACAGTTCTGAACCGTTGTAGTCAAATGTGTTCAGCTTTTGACTTCAGGGAGGAAATAAAATGTGCATTCCTCTCTAATGCGACGGACCGCATGGTTGATCAAGAGAGTTTTACCCGTCCTCCACCGGCCAGCTCGCTATGGTAACTGGAGCCACAGAGCCTTGCTGGAGGTTAAGGGGGGGCTTAGAGTCAAGGAAAATGGCTACACATGTATGAAATGGATCATTTCCTTCCCCTTCCATAGTCCTTGCAGAGCAACACGCTTCAGTTCATGAAAATAGCTAAGGTACACGAGAACTGTATGGAGCTGGTGTGTCACCACGCTGGCAAACTTTTCTCAGAGCTGGCAAAATACACCTGGGTCAAACTTCGAGTGGGCTGCCAGGTGATGGCAACTAGCCGACATTTTTCAGTGTTTGTTTTTAACAAAACCTCTCCTGAAATACAAACTTTGAAAAAATTCCCTAGAAAAATAACAGGTAGCGGTACCAGACAAATAACCGCTTTTTCTTCCCCCAGATTTCATTTGAGCCGAAACATTAACGAAACGATTGTTCAAAATTTAACATTTTTTCAGTTGGTGGAAGGTTCTTGTCAAATGAATAGATACACCCCATGGGGATGTGACAGTGTTAGGTGGCAAAGGCAGGGACGGTCTGTGAACGTGACTATTGCAGCTCCCTGCCCTCCAGCACCTTCCCCTCCGGGCTTCTTTTAGCAGCCTGGCTGGCCGCTCAGCAGCTCCCAGTGGACTTTTCCAAGAAAAAGCCACAAACCTGTCAGAGCCATTTCTTCCTTGTCCCAGCCAGAACTCGCATTTCTCTAAAGCTGTGCTCGGATGGGGTCCGCAAGGGGGAAGTTCAGCCGTGTGCCAATCTCTAGTGCATGCTATGAAAAACATGCCTTTTCCCAAGCATTATCTCATCCCCCTCGCTGGCCTTTACACCACAGGAAAAAGGCAGATAAGTGAAAGCTGTGTTTTGTGGAAGATGAGAAACCAGAATCTCTCTCCATTTCTCTCCAGGGGCCCCCTAAGATACTATACATGATTAAGCCTCTAAAATGTTTGTCTATTATTTTTTTTTTATCTGGATCTGATCTTGCCTCAGGCAACGTGAAAGAGAAAACTCACTGAAGTGCAGCTTTTTAAAAGTCTAAGCCGTCCTGAAGTAAGCTTTCTGCGGCATGCAACCTTTACAGGGTCATCAATGTACTTGCTTGGGATGGCCAAAATAATTTATTAAGGACTTTTAAGATTTATTTGCAAACAAACCAGCTTATTGCACCAGAGACTTGCTCTGCAGCCAAAGGGTTGAAATGGTGAGCAAGATCGGCCAAGGAGCTGAGATGCACGGGGAGAAAGAAAATACACACGTGGTCAAACCTCCCGAGTGCTGATCCTGGAGAGGCTGGAGAAAGGAGCCGGGACACAGGGCGGGAGGGCAGGGTGGTGGCATGGGTGGAGGGGCAGCAGCTGGCCACGGGGATAGCAGGACAAGGCACAGGGACAGCAGGACAAGGCGCGTTGAGATGGGGTGTTGAGCAGTGCTGGTGGAGCCATCCTCCTCCGGAGGGACAGGGCTCTGCCCCGCGGCCCCAGCAGGGTCTGTCCCACACTGTTCCCCATCCCCACGCATGTGGCATGGCAGTGTCCCTCTCATCAGCACATCCCCTTCTCCTGAGGAGCCTCTGTATGTGCACAAAAGCTGTGGTTAACCCTGGCCATGCCACCGAACCGTCCTTGCCAAATGGCGACTGCTGTCAGTGCTGGCACAGGGCTCGTGCAGGATGTGAGCAACTCATGTGGGATAATATTTTCAAAAGTAGGTGTGGGATTTGGACACCCCAGCTTGCCTGATGTTTTGCAAGGTATTTAGCAAAGCCTGGTGCCTTTTGGAGGAGCGCTTCCTCCACTCCCCAGGCAGCGGCTGGGAGCGGGGTGTCCCTGGCTGGCTGGGGTGCCCAAGGCAGGTGGACCCCTGGGGCTTGCAGAGGCACCCCTGTGCACCCGAGGGGCAGCCCAGGAGGCCCTGCTGCTCAGAGCCAGTGCCGGTGGTTTTTCAGAAGTGCTGAGCAAAGCCCCTAACTGAGAAAGTCAGAGCCCGGGGCTTCTTCCCAACCATGTTTCGACATTTTGATTTCTCTTGCATTATTTTTGTCATGACAAACTTGCTTGTAATTTTAATTACCTTAGACAGGAGAGATGGACAAAGGGCCGTTCTTCTGGGTCACATTTTGCATTGTTTTGCGTCTCTTTTTCTTCTCTAGTTCCGTTGGCCTGATTGTGACGGATGCATTAGCACAATTTACAAAGCCAGTAATAAATGGACAGAGCTCATTATCGGTTTCCTGAGCCCTTACCTGTAGCTGAGATGGCCACGCCAGGGAGTCTGGCGGGGGCTCGAGGCTCTGCTCGGCTGTGCGGGGTCTGGCTCCCTGCCCCCAGAGCTGCTGTGGAGCTCAGCCCCTCTGCCAGCTCAGCGGGCAGAGAAACCTCACCAGCAAGCGTGGGCATGAGGATCGGGTCAAGCTCTTCACTCCTCCCAGCATACTCACATCCTCCCTAGAAACCAGCGCACTTCAGATTATATGTAATTAATTATGCAAATGTTCCCATTGCAGACTAGGTGAGCCTCTCAGGTGGGCAAGTGCAACTAGGCACATTTATCTGTGTCCCTGCTCACTGCAGGGGGGTTGGACTAGATGACCTCTACGGGTCCCTTCCAACCCAAAACGTTCTATGATTCTATGATCTAAGTGCAAGGGAAGTGGGTGGATGGGTTTGGTTCTTAGCACTGGGATCAACTGGGAATAAAACACTTCTCACCTGGAGAGTTATGTTAGCAATATCTAGCATAAATGAAGGATGAATTAAAGCCACAGGCTCCCTTCTGTCTTTGTCCTACCTTGGTATTTTCACAAAACAGTCCCGCGCAGTTCACTCTGGACTCTGTGCTTATTAAGAAGGTAAATACAATGCAGCACAGTTTTTCTCAGTCTATATTTTTGTTTTAAGCATGGTTTGTTAATTGAGTGTAATGTCCTGCTCAAAAATACACCTTTTTTCATCACTGCTAAATCACACACCCAGTTGTCTTTTTGGGAGCTGGTTCTCCCATTTGTTCCTAAGGGCTTACGGCACTGCTTTGCCCTCCGGCAGGCTCTGGGGCTCCTCGCCCACCCCTTGTAAATGAGAAGAGCCTGGTGCCTTTTTGATCACCCCAGCAGCGGGAGCGGGGAGCCCCAGCCCCTGCCTGCGAGCCCGGGGGCTGGCGGGGCGGCGAGGGCAGGGTCCGGCTGAGCGGGGAGGCGCAGAGAGGGGCAAATCCAAGGCTGCCAACCCTTGGGAGGAAAAGTGTGTGCCCGGGCCATTGCTCACCTCCGCCGCAGAGATGTGATTGTGTGGGACAACTCGTCCCAGTCTGCGGGGAGCAGTGCTGCACAGCGCTGGTCGCTGTACACCGGGGTCCCCTCCTGCCCCTCCACATATCTGGGCAGAACCCTGGGCAGCTCGCTGGCATGAGAGAGGGCAAGAGAAACGCCGTTTCCTTGGGTGGATATTTCATCCGGGCTGCATCGACTCTCTCCCTACCGCTGTCCTGACACTGCTTTCAGGGGATGGTGCATGCTGGTGCTCAACCAGAACTTACTGTAAATACAGGTTTAAGAAAGCAAATAATTTCTGTCATTGCCTTTTGGCTTCTCTGTGCATTCCCTCAGAGTCTGACTAACGTGGGTTTTTTCCTGGATAATGCTGAAGCAGGTTCTTCCCATTTCTAAAGTAATTTCTTTTTGCGAGTCTTCCATTACCTCATTCACATAAGCTTGCTAATTGGGCTGAAACACCAGCCGGTTGTGTAGCTCATTTTCCCCTTGATATACTGAACCCTCCAAAATGACGGCTTTGGAAAACAAATGACTGCTAAACAGAAAGTGTATTACAAACCTATACTGAAATACCCGTTCTGCTGCATTTGCAGTCTCTAGCACCGGGAAATATTAGTTCTGTTATTTTTACTCTTCCTGTTTTTACACACAGTAGCAAGTACTACCTTTCTACATCTGCACTCCCAGGGCCCGTCACACCCTCGCAGTGGTGGATTTGGTAGCATTTCAGTGCTAAACTGCTAGTTTTAGGGATATGCCAGTGGACCATGGATGTTCTATTTGGTTAGTTGACATCTGCCTGCAAATGTACTCTGAAGCAAAATTCAGCTATTTCAGAGCAGTAGCAATTAAAGAAATAAAGTAGGTATTTGTGGCTTCCTACAGATGTGCTTGTGTGTTTCTGAACCCAAAGTACCTGTGGGTTCTGCAGGTTGGCATCTGAGTGGGGCCGGCCCCGGACTGGGCTGCGCTGCCTTTTCAGCGCTGGCTTTGCCTCGCTGCTGCTGTGTGCTGGCAGGGCGATGGCGTGGGCTGGGGGCTGGAGGAGCCTGGGGGCGACGGGGTGAACCCCAGTGGTCTGCGAGGCATTTATCCCTTGCACCAGAACCCCCCTCAGCTGTGCTGCGCACCCCTAGCGCAAGTTTGGGAGGAGTTGTAAAATACGATGTGCCAGCAAAACGGATGATTTCTGGAAAGAAACACTATAAATACAAGTTCTTGGCTTGCATCTGATTTTCAGGCAAACAAAACTCTGAACTCCAGCACCTATCCATCAGTGCTTTTGGTTGGCTTCAGTCATTTGAGCAAGTCACTTCATCCCTATTTCTCATGTAACTGGAGATTTGCTGTGTGCCGTGGAGTCCACATGACACCCCAGCCAGCTTCAGCTGTCTTCTTTCAACTTCATATTTGGAATTAAAGTTCACGCAATATTTTCATCCCCCCTCCTCCCCCGCCAAAAAAAAAAGGGGGGGGGGGGGAAGGAAAGAAAAAGGGAAAATAGAGAGGGGAGGTAGAGAGGTAGGGGGATCTGCCTCACAATTGTTAGTAACAGTATGCCAAACAGCCTCAGCTCCTTGGTGATTTAAAGGGTGAGGAAGGAAAGGGGTGGGAGGAGAAAAGACAAACACAAAATGCAGTTCACTTAAAAATATCTCTGCTTGATGGAGGCTAAAAGGTGGCAGCTGTGCCAAAGTAGTGGACCCTAAATCGCTGAGCAAAAAAGAGCAGGGAAAGCTCTGATTGCTCCTAGTGCAGTAGTGAATGTGCGCTCTCAGCCACAAATCAAGCAAGCTTAAAAAAAAAAAAAGAAAAAAAAAAGACTCAATCAAGGCAATAATGGCCTCCACTTCACAATCAGACAAGTGCTTCTACTTCAGAAATCCTACCATTTATGGCTGATTGCTAACCCTGGCCTCATTTCTAATCTAAAGGGCGAGTAATAATTTGGAAAAGGAATTATAACAACTTCCCAACCATTTGGTAAATCGTTATTATTTTAAAGGGGTGTTGGGAGGCTGTTGCTGTTTGTCAGATATTTTTTCCCTGCTGCTGCTCTACCACTTCCACCATGCTGATTCTCACTGATGTCATACTAGAAGGAAAGTAATGTACAGTGAAAATATATAAGAAAGACACTCTGATCGCGAGGCTTCGGTGTGTTAAAAGTTTATATGAAGGCACACAAAGAGAGATTAAATGGCTCTTTGCCTTTGTTACTGTATAGTGCCCAGCGCCTTGCATCAGGATTAGATGCTGCTCCCACCCCAGGAGCTCCTGTGTGAATTGGCTCGGGTGGGAAGCCTTCCGCCTTAGAAACTTCCTGAAGGAAGGGTGAGGGGCAAGCACTGCACTGGGGTGCTGGGGGAGCACCCTCGCAGGCAGATGGGGTGTTACCGCTGGGCTGGGGCAGCGAGGGGCTCTCTGTGGATGGGCTCTCCATGGATAGGCTCTTTGCGGATGGGCTTTCTGTGGACGGGTTCTCCGTGGAGTGACTCTCCACAGACGGGCCCTCCACGGAGGGGCTCTCCACGGAGGGGCTGCTGCACACCCAGCACAGCGATGGAGCTGCCTTGGCGCTTGCCCTCTGCAGTCAGGGGCTGCCCAGCCTGACGGAACTGATGCTTTACTGTCCTAATCCTGCCTGCATTGCCTCGTTGTAGGCAGCGTAATGAGAAACAACATTAATCATTTAACCACTAGGTTATCTTGATGGGAAATACAAGGTGTATTAGTCTAGAACCCTCATACCTGAATTGCATTTATTGCACTCGTCTTCCTGTTTTAAGCATGGAGATCTGCATATTTAAATATTTCAATATTTACATATATACTTATTCCAACATCTTCTGTAAGTCTGTTGTGATTTTCACATATGTGTTTTCTAGGGAGAAAACACTGAACCAGAGGGTTCAGACAATGTGCCTTCCAGCCGTGAACCCGGGGAGTGCCAAATTGCCCTGGGTCAGAACACAGGATTTTTGTCTGATGCCTCTGTTCTAAATGACAAAGCATTTAAAAACAAATGCAATGTGACGCAGACAAAAAAAAAAAACGAAACAAGGAAGGGGGACCTGTGCGCAGCTTCATCTGGGTTAGATAATCCTGTTGAAATCATGATAGTGTTTTGCTAATAGCAGGCATTTGTGATCAAAATACCTCTTATTTTAGTGAATCAAGGACAAAATGGGGTGCTGTCATTTCCCTGGATGAATGTGATATGTTTTATGAAAGTATCAGTATATTTTGGAGGACGGCAAAATTTCATTCACTGACTCGGGAGATAAATGCAGCAACAGCTTTAATGCAGCATTTTATCCTTTATTTCTGGTTTGTGCTGTGAAGATATCTGTTGCCATAGTTATTTAAGTCCATATTTTAAATATGATTTGAAGAGAGACTGATTCGAAAATTTTCAATGACCCAGTGAAATCTGAACTACTTATTGCAAGACAAAAAGTATAATGCTCCAATCAAAATAACAACTTGGAATGTGTTTTATTAAACGGAGTTCGTTTAATATTACCCTAGAGTGCTGTGGATTTGACAGTACGTTCTTGAATTTGAACTTTCATATGTAGGTAATAGGAATGAGGGGAAAACGGTCATTTGTATTACTGCACATTTGGGGCCAAATTCTGATCCTGTGGAGAACTAGCCCCGGCGTTCCTGCATATATTTTCCCAAAGTCGCACATCCCTGGGTCCTGCCTGGCGTTCTGAGGTGATGATGGTGCAGGGGAAAGATGTAGAACCTGCACAGACCTCTACATAAAATTCTGCTGTGTTTTACTTCCTCATCACTGCTGTGTTTCTGCAATATTTCTGAGGTGAGCCTACTTTCAGTGAGAGAAAACAAAACCAGGTTCGGTCTCAGTGGAATCAAAGAAAATTCTGTCTAAATTATGCCACCGAGGGATGCAAAATAATGGGGGAAAAAAGCAGATTATATGCATAAACTCTGGGCGCATTGCACTTGGAAATATTCCTTGATTTTTGTCAGCAATGCTATGCAAAGATATTTAAATTAGCAGATTATAAAAGCCTTGCTGCCAGTACTGCCATTGATACAGAATTGATCACGGGTGGGGGGAAAACTTCTTAGAAAGCAACGGGATCCATTTACATCTCTATTAGTGGAAAATTGGTGGTCATTCAAAGGAAAACAGGCTTTTCCCGTCCAGCTGTTTTAGTATTTCAGGAGCTTAAATGACTCCTACAAATCACAAGAACTGATTTTTCCCTTCACAGACAGACGTGCGAGCCCGGACCGGGGCGAAGAACCCGGGGGTCGGGCTGCAACCTTGCGACCGGCTCCCTGTCACCTTGAAGTGACACCGCACCCTTGGGTTTCGAAGGGCAGCCCTCAGCGAGACCGCAATGATCTTTGTTTATCCGCTTTGGGCGTTCACGGCTTCTGTCATTGGAACGGGAGCTTTTGCTCTGGCCGTCAATACCCCGTCAGGAAATGGCTCTGCCTTGGTGCAGCCCCCTCCGCAGCGCGGCCGGGCCGTGTCGGGGGCGTCCCGGGGGACCCAAAGGGACAACGTGGCCTCAAACTGC
>NW_009259308.1:1826277-1839344 GCF_000687185.1 Egretta garzetta
CCCGCGTTGGGGTCGGTGCGCGGGGCCCCCGCCTTCCACCGGCCGAGCTGGCCCCGCGTGGCACCGCCAAAGCAGAAAGTTTGGAAAACTTACCGGGACGAACATCCGTGAGCCGGCGCTGTAGGGCGCATTGCATTTCCTACACGGCAAAATGGCACTGAAACGCGCTTGGTTAGAGAAACGGGAAAAGCCCCCTCTTTCCTATAGGGAGCAAACTCCGACGCGCGTATCGCCTGTCGCACGCCTTGAGGTGCCGCTTGTTTCTGACACCTTTCGGCCCCTGAAACCCGTGTGCCGGAGGCTGGGTTTTCACTGCCTGCCGTGTTGAATGCAAGGTACCGATCTTCATGGCAGCGCGGCACGAGCAGTCGTGTGAACGTAGGGCTGCTGAAGGGAAAGGTTCCCCCGGACCTGCGTGTTCCTGTCGTGCGGTGCTGGAATCGGCGCCTCTGCCAGCCGGCCAAAGCGGTTCTAACAACCAAACAGTCAAATTGTTAGCTTTTAGCGTTCTTCTTTAAACGGTCTCCTTGCAATAACCATAAAACTCGATTGCAGTGTTATTTGGGGAAAGGAATTCTTTTTGATAAAAATTCAACTAGTTTTGGGAAAAATTTTCGCTTTTCATGGGGTCGTGCAGAAAATGAAAACAAAGTAAGGTTCCCCCCTCAGTATAAAATTGAACAAAGTATTGCATCTGCTCAGTTACCGTAAACAAACTGCACCCAGAAAGCAGAATAAAAGCTTATGTCTGTTTTCTATGTGGAATTTGGATATTGTTCTGTTTTTAAAACAGAGCCGAAGATCCTCTGATCTTGCCGTCTGCGTAGTTGTCTGCTGTTGTCCGACCAGAGCCAGCAGGATTAAGATAACAATTCGTATGGGCTTTACTTTCTCTTGCTGTAAAGAAATTAAGCAGGCAGCTAAGAAAACTTAGGCACATGATTATCTATTTTTTTTTTTGAAGACTCAAATTTCCTTTCAAAGGTTCTTTTACAGCGTGCTGCACTGCTGTTATTTTCCGCTGTTGGAAGACCAGAAGTTAAACATCCTGCTTAATATTACATTTTGTAAAATCAAATTGACAAGATATTGCAAAGTAACTGTGTATATTCGGTAACCAAAAGTAGTGAAGACCTCCTAAAACTCCAGTGGATGGTATATTTAATAGTACAAAGTTAACTTAAAAAAAAAAAAAAGAGACTAAATTTTATACAATTGCCTGTTGTTCAATGCATCGACTCGGGCAAATTCAAGTAAAGCATTAATAGGAGTGGTGGCTGAGAACGGAGAAGCTGTCCTGCCCTGAGAGTTTTAACTCCATTTGAAAACAATGATTTCCACTGCAGTCTGATGCTGTTATGTTCTTGTAAACTGATTTAAGTACTCAAGTTTCAGAGGAAGAAGCTGCTTCAAGGAAAAAATTGTGCTGGTGACATCTGTGATTTGCATGTAAAGGATTATCTCAGTGAGTCAGTCGAGTGACTTTCATGCTGCAGTGCCTGCTGGATGCCATTTGTGAGCACAACCGGCTAATGCTTTGGCTCTCATTCGAGGAATGACAACTTCAAGTGATTTTCTGGTATGGATGCTACATGTTATGGGTGAGAAAAGCCGATCAGTTGCTAGAGTGAATGAAGACATCTGCCTTCCCAGAAACGACTGAATGCAAGGTGAATAAAACTGTAATTTTAAATGTTCCAAGATTTTAACATAGCAAAAACAAATATGAAAATTGGGCTGAAAATAGCCTTTTGTTAATTAAGTGGCTAAGCATGCTTACAAATGGTAGCGATTTGCCAGTTTTAGGAAGCCTGTTGCTTATCAGTAATGTTTTCTTCTGCCATGAACCCCAGAATTACCTTCCCAAAGGCTGCTGCCTCCTATTACATGTAGCCTTTTCCGTCCACTGGGATGCCTGTAGTCTGCAGCTGAATATTGCATTTAAGGCATAAGAGAATTAGTTATTAGGAGCTGGAAATAAAATACAGCTTGGCAAAAATTAACCTCAAAAGAAACCTGTGAAACTTGGGTAAGACTCGGAGAAAAGCATGGTTATCCCCTGGTATATGGGCAAATAAAGGTAGGGGTGCGTGGAGCAGGGTGGTCCTGGCCCTCTGCACCTTTCCCGGCAGGGCTGCAGGGCAGGGAAACACAACCTCAGCATCCCCCTCTGAAACCTTGAGAGGTCTTAAAAAAAATCAGAAAAACCTTATCAAACTGTTCAATATTTTAAGCACTGAGGTAATGTGATTCCCTAATCTTTCACTGAGAATCAGGCGACTGTTTATTTTTCTTGTTGTAGGGTCTTGGTTTGGGTTTTAGATTTTTTTTTTTTTTTTTTTTTTGTATGAGGTCTCTAACAGTCTTCAATAATTGGAGTTAACAGGTATAAAGTAACAAGATGGCAGTAGTTAGGGTAACCTTTCTAGGTTAAGACTGTCAAAAAATCTTCCTGAATTTGGTCTTGTTTTTAAGGGGAATGTAGGATCGTAGCAGACATGAGGTTCTGACAAACCATATTTCTAAGAATGTAAATTCTGTACGTGCTGTTACAGACTGTAAAGGATTGGGCCATTATTGTAGTGCTTGGACTGCATTTAAAAAAAAAAAAAAAGGAAAAAGAAAAAAGAAGCTTCCCAAAAACTGGAGCAGTTGCATTGAATACCCTTTCCTCCCAATACATAGCCCCCCGGCTCTGCCCTTCAAGGCATACCAAAATCCTGCTTTATACACAAAATTGGCATCTGTGAGCCCTCTCGCATCTTACACAGGTGCATTAGTGACTGTACATACTTGGAAGTTAACCTTCTCTGAATTCTGGAACAGGCCTCCTCTGGTCTCAAAAATACAGACTCTTTGGGCTGGGCTTGAAGTCTGGTTCGGTTTCTTTGCACCTGCGCTTTTTCAGTGCTGAATTTTATCTTCCCATGTGTGGTGGTGCAAGGCGTGTGGGAACCGCCCCTGTCCATTTAACAGCACCTACAGCCACCTGCAGCCATTTCTAACAGAGCAGAGCCAGACTGTGTTAGGACTGCTTTAGATGCAGAAGATGAACAAACTCTCTGAAATCTGCAACTGCCTCCTCCACACACAGAAGCCGACCCCCCAGGCAGTGAGGAGGGACCTGCGGGGATGGTGGGACCCTCACCAGTGGGGATGGGGATGGGGATAGCCGGCTGGCAGCTCACCAGGGCTTTGCTGGGGTAGCTGGCCTGTGAGATCCACCGGTCCCTCTGTGCTGGAGCAGATGTTGCTGTTTGTTGATGGAAGCTTTGGGACTTCGGTTTGTTACAGTTCAAGGAAAGGCAGTTGTGCTTCGGAATGGAAAGGAAGGGCTATGAAAACCTGTGATTGCAAAGGCCTGAAGCAACCTCCTCCACCCCAGCACTATTCTAGTAACATGCATGGCAGAAGCCACGTCCCCGCACCCTGAGGAGTTGCTGTCACTGTGGCCTGCTGCCGGGACCCTCGGCGCGTCCATGCCACATGCTCTGATCCCGCCCCACCATGTCCACGCCACACGCTCTGATCCCACCCCACTGTGTCCATGTCACACACTCTGATCCCACCCCACCGTGTCCACGCCACATGCTCTGATCCCACCCCACCATGTCCATGCCACACGCTCTGATCCTGACAGGCGATGGGCGCTTGCTGCACGCCTCCCAGCAAGCAGCTTTTCAGCATTACAAATGATCCCCCATTAGAAATGGTGTTGAGTTAAACAAGGGTTAGCCCACCCAAATACACATGAAGTTTGGGAACAGCATTTATTTTTGAAGGTTTCTTCTTCTTGTGCTGTTTCAACATCTTTTGTACTTGGTTTCCTCACAAGCTGATATTCTTCAATCTTCAAAATTTGTCACCGGTGCCTTGCCCCCTCCACAAAGGAGGAAAATAGTAGCACCTGCTATTTCTGCTATTTGCTCAATTTGCGCTTGCAGCCAACAGCCAAGGACAGCATCAACCACCCGGCGTCTCACTTGACACGACAGCAGTCTTCTTTTCTTACAGGGACGGAAACGTGTTGGCCTCTCGCTTTCCCATGTCCCAACCAGGTGCTGACGTCTTTCAAGCCACCAGAAATAGGATGAAAGTGAGCACACCAAACTGTTCAAGCAGTACGTTAGTAACACAAATAAGCAACACAAAAGGCTCAAGTTTATTTGTTTTGGCATGCCTGCTACTGGAAACACAGCCTAACAGGTCCTTCAGCATCTATTTAAATCCCCCAGTTATTTATCCCTTTTGCTGCCACCTAGTATGTCAAATTTTTACAGTGGAATTGAAATGTCTCCAGGATACAGGCTTATGTAATGGAAACAATGAACTGGGAGTTACCATACCAAATAAACCATCTCCTTCAGTCAGGGTCTTGTTTCGCAGTGTTAGCAATCACTCAGTCATAAAAGGAAGGGCTCAGAATTCATTGTTGCTAAGGTTCACAAATTCACCGTTTTTCTGAAGAATACACTATGAGCATGGAGTGACTTTTCCAGCAGTACAACACAAGAATGCACAAATTATGGCACCGTTTTATATTTAACATTTATTGCATGTCAGTGGTTCATAGCCTGGTAAGAAAGCCCGTTACTGTACACTTCAGTTGACTTTCTGCCCAGCAGCTGGAACTGAAGCCAGGTGCTGGTCACATAGAATGACATGTAAGTGAGCTCATGAACTATCAGCATACAGAGATCGCTAAAAGATGGAAAGAAAAGTAACACTTGATGGCTGCTGGCCAAGGGAAGCAGAACACATGAACATAGTGGGGCTGGAGCCTGAAACACAGTGAAGTGCAGGAAAACAGCATCAGCTGTGCTGCCCGGTGCAAGAGTGAGGAGGGATCCTGGACACACTCGGCTGAAGCCGGCACAGAGCAGTACAGAACTTCTACTTTTCTATTCTGACCTCCACACCAGGTACTGCTCTTCAGCTGACTAATATATGGGTTTGTGGTGTTTTGAAAGGGCTACCTGTATTGGTGCACGCTGTTTTGCAGAGGTCATACAAGGATCAAAAACCTTCAAGGATAACAACACAGTTTTTTAGAGTTTCTCTGCTCTGCAAAAATCAGAAGGCCTAAACGCAGCATTTGGAAGCAAAATGCTTCCATAGAGAACATGGCCAAAGGCTGTAGCAAACCACACCAGTTATTTCTGTGATCACTGACAGACAGAGTAAAAGACTGTCAATCCAACAGTGCTGATAAAAAAAAACAATCAAAACATTCTAAGGTTTTGTTTCTGTGCTTCTGTGGAATTAAACCTGTTCACAAGTCTGTTTAATTACCTTTTTTTCTGGTAAATGTCCATGAGAGTGTTACTACTTAGAACAGAGCAGTATTTATATCTCTTACAAAGAGCATTACAATTATTATTCAATTTGCCATTTGCTTTCAGATGCCTTAGTCTATACCACTATTTCAGCAAAAATATCAAGATTGCTTTCTGAATCATCCTCAGGCTCCAATTCTTCTTTGTGATCCTTTGTAGAGGTATGTACGTCTTGTTCTTGAACGGTCTTTCTCTTTCTTCTGTGAATGTACACAGAGCGATCCTTCTCCGTCTCCTCAGAAGGCGAGCTGTCTGCACCGACGGCAGTTTTCAAAGCTAACTCTAAGCATTTGTAGAACCTGGGAAGAAACAATTGTGTGATTATTTTTGTAGGTTTGCTCAGGATCTGCAAAACTACTCTGAGAAACTTAATGCTTTTGTAATCTAATCAAAAAGGGCTAAGAGAAGAAAATTGTTATTAACGTTGAAATGTTCTAGCCAATACTGGAAGAAAGATTAGAAATGTCAGCACACATCCTTGTGTATGCCATTAAGACCCTGTTAATCTTGCAGAAGCTATAAAGTTATCAGGTTAAACATCTGATGAATGATAGCATTAATGATCAGACAGACTGCTACACTTAGAAATTATTTTTAATAACCACAGAGATTTTCAACGGACATATAAAAAGAAACTGGTCCTACGTGTAGGACACCTACGTGTAGGTGTCTCTCCAGCACCCCTTTGATCCTCACGCTCTTTGGCTCTTCTGCCTATTCTGTTCCTCAGCTGGAGACAAACGTAGAGACCCAAAGTGTGTGTAACCTTCCACTGCCTTCACAAATCATCAGTTTTGGAAACTATACAAAAGCATTTAGTGGATTAAAGTGCGCATTGCAATCTGAATACTCCTGAAATGGTTACTGTATTAGAATAACAAATGCTGTTATCATTAGAAAAAGAAATCCTACTCAGCAACAAAGACAGTCTGCAAACTCACATCGGTTATAGGTTTTTGCTTAAAGAGTTTATAGTCTTCAGAGCTCAAAAAATTAACTGAAATTGTATTTAGGTTTCGGGGGTGGCTGTCTGGTTTTGGTTGTGCATTTTTTTCTTTTACATAACCTCTCACTTTAGGATGAATAGGTTTGGTGTACTCTTACAAACCTGTCAATCCTCCTTGTGTTTTCTTCCATTTTTCGATTAGCTACGTGTATCAGAAATTCAATATATTCTTCAGAGACCATCAATTTCCCCTTGTGGCTCAATGGAACTTCTAAGCAGTGAGTGCTCCGGACAGCCTAAAAACACACACAGAAGGATTTAACTAGAATAAAGTTTGGGGTTTTTTTTATTTTATGAAGGTTATTTAAATAATATGGGGAGTTCATTACAGGAAAAAAATGCTTATCCACCCAATTAACCAAAAAATAGTTTGCTGTCAACTAAAGCAGAAAGGTATTTCTTTGCTTCAGCACGCCCTGTGATAGCTGTCAATCACATTACAATTCAGATCTTGGCTTGTAAAAAATCAAGGCTAACAGTAACAATATGATTTTGTTACATACATACAAGTAGAAAAGTCCTTACCATCATAATTTTTCCTCCTCTGCCGACCGTAATACCAGAGTTCCTGAACCCAGAATCGATAGCCACTGCATGCTGTAGAACAAATAAATGCCTTGAACAGGTCTTACACACTTCCACAGCAAGAAATAATTCTGGATGTGTTGCAATGCAGTTTATAATCTCAGTTTTGAAAAAGAACTATTCAAAACCATCTCCCCAAATTAATGCAATAACAGTTATATTAAAATGTTTTTAAGATCAAACCCACATAGGATCACGAATTGTGGTTGGTTTTCAAAGAACCACAGTCAATCTTGATTGTCCAGTCTTAATCCACTAGTGCAGATGGGACATTAACGTCCTATTATCATGAGGAGCTGGTAACCATATAGACGGTCATGCAACACTTCTATAGGTAAAAGTGCAGCAGTACTATATAGGAAGCTAATCAATTCTCTTCTACATCAATGAAGCAACAAACCCAACTCTCCAGAGTTGTTCTGGTAAAGCAGAAGGCAAAGGTACTATGCAATTAGTTGAAACACTGGAGCCAAATGGCCTGGCCAGTAGCAAAATAACATCTAAAAACCCCATCACTTTCAGCCAGCGAAAGCAACCCAGGCTCACTGGGAACAATTTTTTTACCAGGCAACCTGCTTCACCTTGAACACTGAATTGTAGTTGAGTAATTTTGTTTTCTAAAAAGCACAGCAAAATCTCTAAGTTTAAAACTGTGTTTTCTTCATCAGCTTACTTTTACAACCCTAGTTATTAAACATACAGCACAGCTGGGACTATTCTTAAGTGCTAAAGCTTACTCAGGAGCCAATACTTGCACTTTTACAGCAAGGACTATAACAGAACAACAATGTAGCATTGTTACTTGATGTAATTTTACCAGAAGCTGTGCATCCTGCAGCTCTTGACATAGCACATGAAGAATAAATGGTTCAAACTTGAGCACAACATCACCAGTAGCTTTCTCTAGTGCTGTCATCTGGAAAATACACCAAAATATTTATATTAATACTGTAAGTGTATATTGTTACTGAAAAAAAAGGAGAAAGAATAGCTAGTTAGTGTGTGAAACAAGCATTAAAAATGCAGCAAATGAGTGCCAAGCAATCAGGTTTGTTCAGCTGCTTTTGATTTTTCATTGCTCATAATACATAGAAATTCCATGGATTTCCATGATTCTGTTTGCCAAACTGATTACGTTTGATAGAAATTCATCACAAGATAGACTTTAAAAACCTGAAGAAGTGTGCTTCCCTGTTTATTTCTTTGTACATTCAAACAAATTGATACAGGCAGTACAGCATGGGAAGAGGACTGCTTTACTGCAATCACATGAAATCTGAGCGGTTTTTTTTTAGGTTTGGGGTTTTTTTTAACTGTTCTTTAGAGTCAAAGACATTTAGTTTCTGAAGTACAGTCCTCAACCTCAGAAAACTATCTGGGTTTCAGCAGATTAAATTAATGGCCTAACATACTTGATCACATCTTAATCCTAGTTTAAATAATAACGCATAGCCTACTGTGTAAGAGTTATAAGGATAAAAAATTCAGAGGCCGAAATTAAAGGCATAAACCCACCAAACAAGGAAAAAAAAAAGAAGTAACTTCATAATTATAAAATTCAATAAATTATCTTCAGGCCCCTCAGTTCTGCTAGAAGACTGAGATGTTGCTAGCTATTTTTCCTGGATTTGTGAATATGGAGAAAGCTATGAGACATTCTGCATGGCTTACAATTCCTCTATTTTTCTATGCTATCTTTATGCAGAGAAATCTTAAGGGACGATATTACTTTCTTCCATTCAGAAAGGTCACTTTGTGGCAGTTATATTACTTATTTCATTGTATGGTTATTTAATTGTAAGCCCTATTTACCCTGTAAGCCCTCTTCTTGTTTGCCTTCACTTGCTTAATTCACAGCACTAAAAAATTTGCTGTGTTGAGAAATTTCAGCTGTTTTCCCATACTTTCTTGCTTTGTCTAGCCCTTCTCATCTTTCTGGTAAAATGAAAATATTCAGTAAAATCTTCAGGAAATAATCAAATTCATATGGATTTTTAAGATATGATGGCATAAAAGAAAACTGCTGAAGTAACACTCTCTCCTTTCCTTTAAAAAGTGTTTAAATGTATTTATGCAGCACCTCCTCCATAAACGTTCTTATTTGAAGTCGAAAGCAGGTCTTTCTGAATGGCTAAGTTTGTAATTTGTGCACCAGATTTTAAAAAATGCCCAAGTAACCACAGCTGTGCTAAAACTGATGAGAAACAGAAACAATCAACATTGCATAATGCAGTGTTGTACAGAAATACCCTAAGCTAACTTATTTAGCATTTGCTTGGGCCTGGAAATGAGTTGTGTTGACACAGTGCTCCACTGAGGTGAATTCACCCAGCCTGAGAGTGCGCTAGCATGGTCAAACAGCTTCCTTATGCAAAGCTGGGCTCTCAGAGTTGGTGTGGTTTCCCTCCACAGCACAGCACAAGGCTGGCTGTGTGTGCTCCTGAGGCCCCCGCGCCCTGCAGTGTCTGCTTGGGCTCTGCTCGTTTCAGCAGAAATACAAATACCTGCAGCAGTCTGCATTCAGGGTGCATAACACGGGCTGGGACCAGCCATGGACCTTTTTCAGGCACATTTCTGTGACCCCTTTTCAGGCGCTTTCCCATGTTTGAGAACTCCGTTCTAGCCATCTGAGCAACACCGTGTCCTGCTTCAGCAAAAGGATCGGCATCCACTGTGGTTGGAAGCCAAGTTAGACAGGCTTGTCTCTGAGACAAGTTTGTCTAACAGAGAACACATTATTAGCTGCGAGCAGCGTGTGTGAGGTCGGTGAGGGTGTTTTTAAGGGTCTCTGTTTCTCTGAAAAGACTTAAGTAATTTAACAGATACTTTAGAGGTTGCTTTGCAGTGAGAATACAACTGGTCAAGAAAGTCTTACTAACAGAAATCACTTATGCATGTTAGCACTGCCCTGAAGCTGTCTTACAGTACTTGTTTCCTCAAAAAGCTTATTAATGAAGTATTTTCAGTAAAGGTTTTTTTATTATCTTACTGCATCCAAATAATTAATTTCCTGAAAATTCAATTTAATAGGGAAATACTGAAAGTAATTTTCTATTAAGTCTATGAACTCTGAGGCACTGACTTCCTCCTAGTGAAGCTGATGGGAAAACACCCAGTGGGAATAGGATGAGCCCCCTCATCTCTAAAGAGTCAAAGTCTAACAGCTGTCATGAAATGACAGAAAGTACCTGTTGGCAATATGTAAAAAAGCTCCCACAAATGACAAAAGCAATCGCTGAAGTGATATGGAGCAGAAAACAACTGACTGTGTTTAATGACTGACCGTGGCAGCACGTTTACGGGAAGGCAGAACGCAGCCCTTGTTCCAGAAAGAGCGTATGCTGGTACTACAGCAAACGCTTTCGCTGCAGTGATGCACAGCTGCAGTCACGTTACCAGCTTGGGTATAAGTTACAGTCTGATGAGGGCAGTGCACAGCCTGCTGCATTCGGCAAAACCTGCTCACGAGAAAGGGATGAGATGACATCTCGCTCGTGAGACACATGGTACTGACACTCAGGCTCAACATTTGGGAGGTTTGTCAGCAACACACAAAACCAGCAGCTGATGGCATACCTTACAGGTCTGTCCATACAGATGTGTGGACAAAACTATGTGTGCATAGGTCCTGGTAGAAGGGAATGCTCTGCACACACTCATCTTGAAGTATTAAAAGGCAGCTGGCCATATTCTGGTGTACATACATCCAGAAATCCAAAGTTGAAGGTGGTTGAGGTTCATACCAATAGTGTGTCAAGGAAAAAAGTACACCATTTCAGCTTTCCACTGCTGTGTAATTATGGGATTGTATTTGTGTCATATCAATAACCTTGAAAGCAATGCTTCGTAATACATGGTGCTTTTTGTCTAAGCATTGGGAGGATAAAGGGATAAAAATAAATTGCAACCCAAGTATCCTATCTTCGTATTGTTGAGTTTAATATAGGCACAGAGGCCAAATGATCTGACAGCCGAAAAGCACAACACACAGCATACAAGATCCTGACTTCCCTTCTCATTTCCTAAATATGGCACTAGCAAAGCTTTATCATACACTTGAGTAGTTTAAAAATTAATCATTTTTCTTACACTTGCAATTCATGCATGAAAAAAAATCCTGATTACCCGTTAAAGGGTAGGAGGAAAAATCAGAGTTTTCCTCTTGTAAGAGTCAGCAACAACCTACTGTGTCCTACTCAGCCTGAAACTTGCTGATGGAAATTTCAGCAAGCTCTGCTTTGCCAGAACAAATACTAACAAAGACAAATATTTTGGAGGAGATTTTTTTGTGCATGTGTGAGAATGTATGCATATGGTAAAGTGAGCTATGAATTGAGTGAGAGAATGTTGATGTAACCGCTTATTTTTTTGGGACAGACAAAGCAAAGAGATGGATGCAGAGAGCAGACTATTTTGAAAGCATACTAAAAAACCCACCACTATACCTTTTTTTTTAAATTTCAGGGGATTTTAAGATGCAGAGAATTCAAAATGCAATGTAAGAGATTTGCTGTTACACTAGTTTCAGGTGTCTTTGTAAATGAAAGGCTGTTAGCACAGCCAGCTGGGCTCAAGACAGTTTTAAATTCGGGACAGTTTTTTTTTAACTCTCAGTTTTAACAGTCTGGAAGGAGGTATTATGTACAAAATGAACACGCTCGCTGGCATGCTTACCCAAACACATCTACATTTAATGGAAACAAAGAAATTCATTTTGATTGCTTCTGGAATTGCTGACCAAAACAACAGCCATAGCTCATGAAACAGTTCATGAGGACAACACAAAATAGTTGTTAATCACCACTGACCCATTCTGAAAGAGGGATTACAATTATTGCGTTAGTGTGTATGTCAGGCTCTAACTGTTGGAGAACGGGATAAAAGCCACATTATCCTGCATCTGTGTCCCGCAGGAATGTTGCTGCTTGAGTAAGCATCATCTCAGATGCTGCCTGACACAGAACTTTTACTAGGCAAATGCAGTTTGCATTGCAGCAATTGTTTCTTTGGTATTAACAAGGCATATACTGTTTTCATTTAGCCCAGTGTGGTCTGCTAATGACTAGGTCATCACTGTCCAAAGACCAGCAAGTATTTTACAGAAATTAAGCTTATTTTACTTTTGGATAGAAGGGCTTTTAAATCAAATCTGATCTCCAGTCGATACCTTACTGGCAGTCCAACAAAGAAGGGAAAATAAAGAACAGCTAAAAGGCTGCAGGAATGAAAAATACATTGTTATAGTACAAGTAATCTTTCAGGATAACACTTGCTTAGAAAAGCATTATTTCCACTTACCCCCAATAAGGAAAGGGCTTTGAAAAAATAGGAATCACACTGTATCTTAGATTTTCAGAAATTGTTTTGTGAAAGACAGCCTTCTGCTACAGAAGCAATAGTAATTACTGACTTCCTGTTGAGCTATTGTGATGTGGAGATAGTTGACTCCAGACAGTATGAAATTATTCAAGTTTCATATTAACTGCATTTACAACTATGCAGAGAATTTGGTATTAAGCTTAAAAGCATTCTTTTCAAAACAGGTCCTATGAATTTATTAAGCAGAACACCTACAGCAAAGTTTAGTTTGAAATTGAAGTGTCAATTTGTTTCAGGAACAGGCATAAAAATCCTAAAAATGTTTTTATTACAAAACATTACATTAAATAAATATTAAAGTTGTATTGTATTGCCCTCTTACCACATCGTCTTTGATACACACTTCATGTGTTACCATGAGCCATGTGCAGTTTTTCTTCTGGATCTCACAGCTGTTTACATCCTAGTAATGAAGAGAAATTATTAAACTAGCACTGCAGACAGGTGACGTTTGATCTTGCGCTTGTATAAAAAAATGGTCCTTCAGCATAAATACTGTCGCTTTCAACACAGCGTGTTTTCTTAGCCTATGAAAATGTATTTATGTAAAAGTAGTTAAAAACGAACCTATCTATGCTCGTATATATTCTCAGCTAGATAAAGCCCTAAGACTGAGGTCTAGCATTAGAAAGATTTATGTCCCAGCAAGCGACGTGAAGAACTGGAGCGGGGCCGGCGGGCCCCCCCCCGCTGCCGTCCGTGCCCGCAGCCCAAAGCCTTCCGCGGCAGACGGATGTGCCTTCGGAGCTCCCAAACCGCCG
>NW_009259308.1:1840658-1855764 GCF_000687185.1 Egretta garzetta
GCCGAGGGGCTGCCCCTGCATCCGCCCAGGCCTGTTCGGTGGCGTGCTTGTCCGGAGGGACCGCTGACCTTGGACAGGTCGATCTTCGACTCTCAGCCAGCTCTACGGGCCCCGCCTCGCCCCTGCGGGGCTTTCCGGAATCCCCTGGGATTCCCTGAGGGGGCAGAGCCTGCCCTCCGGACCGGCCGGCTGCCGTCCCGCTGCTTGCCCTCCTTCCCTCCTGCCTGGTCCGGAACTCCACCGCCTCCTGGCCGCTGTAGCCAGGGCTGCCGCCAGCCTCCTCATGCCCCACCAGTCCTTCCCTGCTTGTGAATACGAGGGCACCTCTCCCTCTCCCTCTCCCTCTCCTCTCCCGGATTGCCAGGACGGTGTCACCGAGGCGCTCAGGAAGCTGCCTGGATTGCTTGCGCCCACCTGTTGCCCCCCCAGCACATACCGGGGTTGCTTCCAGTTGTCTAGAGAAGGCCTCGCCCTAACGATCAGTCATCATACTGTGGAATCATTTATTAAAAACTACAGGGTCCCGTCTTTTTCTGAGCAGAATAGAAGCCTTCATTTAATTTGGTTTATTATCACTATGTATAAAAGTGACCTATACTTCAGAAGTTACTTCGCAGTGTAGATTTTTGTCCTGCCCCAAGGGAAGAAATGTTAGTAGTGTATATCCTTGTGACTCACACTCTTCCTGACTTGAACAGGTAACCAAAAATGTGAAGCCTTACAGACTATACCAGTTAGGAGGAAAAAAAATAGTGATTAAGTCAGCTACTTTTTAAAAAGCTGTAATCATCTTTGGGAAAAAGCCTGCCTCTGGCTACAGCCCTAAAGTTCTTTAGCTGGAGTTGGCCAAAAGCTCAATCTCTTGGTGCCTTTAAGGTTCTTGTATGTCTGTCTGCTGCCCTGTGATGATTAGCTGTGCACTCAGACTGTGTCTGAGTCGATCAGGTTCCGAAAAGAATTGTGTGTAACTTTTCCTGTAGTAGGAGTAACTTGCTTGTGGTCTTTTGTTAGAACACTTCACAAATGCATGCAGTTGGAATAGTTGCAGCTTCATGTGTTGATAAATTGTCATTGCTTCCAGTAACGTGTACAAGGCTGTGAGCTGCAGCAGCCGAGGGCTGTGGTTCATGGTCTTTGTCGCATATAGCTGCAGTGGCGAAATCCAGCTGGAATTCAGGATTGGAATCCTGAATGTCTGCACTTCAGTTTTTCCTGCCTTGTCTTGATGTCTTACGGTATCTTCTATTTTTGATAGCTGATGAGTAGTTTTTTTGTAGCTTTTTTTACATACAAGTAAGCAGGAACAGTGACTGAAACGTCACTTACCTAGATTACCAAGTCAGCCAATGTACGACAGGCTATTTTACCAGAATTGTAATAGTAAATTGTCAATGTTTTTCCCCAAAGTACTGTACATCTCTGCATGTGCGTTAGCAGTGGAGTGTTCAGAGGAGCTGCTGGATAAATACTTCTATGGATAAATTATTTGCATGTGATTCTCTTAATACCCATAAAGTCCTACAAATGGTAGGGTTAATTTTCTGCCTTGTTTAAGATTTTGGGGAAAAAAAACCCAAAACAAACAAAAAGAACCCCCACAATTTAAATCAGGAGTGAGGCTCTATTGCATCAGTTGCTTGACAGGTTGTTGTTTGATTTCTTTATTTTGAAGATGCAAAATAAATTATTAAAGCAATACAGTATTATTGTGGGTTTTTTTTTCTTCCCAGGTATTCTGATTGCTATGGCAGCCACAAGAAATGTGATGAGAGCTGTCAGAGTTTTTGAATTTGGTGGCCCTGAAGTGCTTAAACTCCAGTCAGATGTCTTAATTCCTGATCCAAAAGAAAATCAGGTATATATGAATTCTGTGAACTGAAATAATAATATTGAATGATAACAGGTACACTCAGAACAGAATGGAGAATACAAACCAGAAGTTTTCATCTTGAATATGTAGTTTTTGATCCGTGTATTCATACTACCTGAGACATCATGTTTAAAAAATGTGAGCTTTTTACTGTTTCTTGGGCTTCATTTCAGGATTTCCTGAAAATAGCTTCAGTTCAATACTGAATTTTTGCTGTCTCTGTTTAAGAATTTAGTTAAAATGTCACGATACTGTGCTGTGAATTCAAGTTTTAAATCTTTTTAGTTATTGTTTAAGAAGCATCTTTTCTTTTAGGTGTTAATTAAAGTCCATGCCTGTGGAGTAAATCCTGTCGAGACATATATTCGTTCTGGAAATTATGCTAGAAAACCAGCTTTACCCTATACTCCTGGCTCAGATGTGGCTGGTGTGATAGAAGGTGTTGGGGAACAAGTGACTGCATTCAAGGTATTTATGCACTGGGTTTTAATTAATTATTGTCCATGGTATCCTATTTGTGTGATTGTTCGTGTTTTTATTGCTTATAATCATGAAATCTATTCGGCAGAAAATGACCTTTGCTGACTGGTAAAAGCATGCAGCGAGATCATATTGGCAATCCAGTCTGCAGATTGAACTGCAGGGAAGTCTTTGGTGCTGTTGACCTCCAGGAGTTAAAAGGCCTCAGAAGAGGCCCTTCAGTTTGTCTGCTTAAAGCAATGATATCAGGTGCACAAAAGTTGTGGCTCAGAACTATTTTTATGGCATTGCAGAAATATTTGAAGTTGGATGCTTCCTGTTTGAGATAATCTTTTCATGCGGAACTGAAAAAAATTCTGTAAAGTTTTTTTTGAAAATGGAAATAGCTTTTGTTTTACTGACTTACGACACTCCATAAATTACGTATGTGTTGTTAAAACTGTTCACATACTTTATTGCTCCAGTCTAGTAATTTTGCTTAGATTTTCACAAGGGGAAAGTCTTGGGGCAGAAGGCAATTATCAGTTTGCTAAAAGATATCTATGAAATGGATTTAGTTTTTAAATCTGTTCTTCCTTTCCAGTGACTAGACTGTTGGTCTCAGACAAACATAAAAATTGTAGTTAAAATGGTGTTGGAATTTCCTGACTTGCAATTTAGGTAACTATTGTGGGAGACATGAGGGATTTGATTGTCTAGAGAGAATTGTGTTTATTCATATTTTCTTATCAGTAGTTTGCTATATCTGCTGTGTGTGCTTTTCGGTTTTTATGGAAATCGTGATGGTCTCTGCTTGAATGAAAGAGATGACGAGATCGATATGTGCCACAGACAGACATCCTGAAAATGCTGAGGTGCCAAGCTGGCTCATTTGCATACTCATCATGCTGGAGAAACAGCTGTGCTGATACACAGCCCTTTGCACTGTAGTTAATACCTGATGGCTGCAAACCAAACTGGTGTAGTCCACACGCTGTATATTTATTGGGATCAACATGCAAATGGTAGAAAAATCAGAGCTCGGTAACTGCTGACATTAACGGATACTGCTTGTACATGGCTGGATGCTGAGCTGGACCACAGCAACTGGCGCCGTGCTCCATCAGCAGGACTGAAGCGCCTGGGCGCACACGCACACAGCACACGGCCAGGTGGTGCATTTCCTGCCTCACCTCATGAATTGAGTGTTCCCAGTTGAAGAACAGCAGCAATATTTACTTACCTTAGGATATATCAGGAGAAGATCTTTTTTTCATGTTTAAACAAAAATAATTGAGAAATGTTTCTTTTGTGTTTGTAAAGGCTTTTGAGGTTTTGCATTTGGAATCTGTGGATGGAATTCTTTAGTCTTCAGGTTCATTAAGGTTAATGAGACAGTAAGTTTGTGTGTTGTACTGCAGCGCGGGGGTTGTAATTATGACACTTAAATCAAAGTATATGAAATGATATGGTTTGTGTTGCATTGATTGTGTGTGTTAGCATTTATAAAAATCTTCTCTGTGACAAATATAACTGGTTATTTTTAATAGGAGAGCTGTTAGAAATAGCCCAAACTTCTGTGAACTGGTTCTTAATATCTATTAAGGAAAAAATAAGGGAGATTATTAATTTCTCTACTTTCTTTCCCTCCTTTTTAGAAAGGTGACCGGGTTTTTACCACTGGTACAATCTCTGGAGGATATGCAGATTATGCAGTTGCTGCAGCTAACAGAGTCTTTCCTTTGTCGGATAAATTGGACTTTAGGCAAGGAGCAGCGATTGGAATACCCTACTTCACCGCTTATCGTGCTCTTTTCCAGAAGTAAGGTGCCAAATCTAAGTTCGTGCATTTTGTTTTTGAATATTTAAAATACTGAAGCCCGTATTTTTATTGTCCTGTGAAATGGGGGGAGATCAATGAGTGGGAAATGTTTAAAACACTTAAGTTAAATTTTTTTATACTGATGGAATTGTCAGATAAGTGTTACCTAGGAGCATTTTCCTGTTAAGTGTTTTTTCTTAAGAGAACAGACCTGGAAAGGCTTCTTTGATAAGTATCTTGGAATAAAATGTGTAATTCTCTTTCAGTACTCCTTGGTATTTTAGCTAGGGAAGAAAACCAGGAATAGTTCTAATTTCTTAATTAAACAGTGTGCTGTAGAGCAGAGCCACCTCTTTTCTTCATGAGCCTCTCTGCCAGAGACACTCTGTGTACAGTCCTGTCTGTTGCCATAGGGCAGTAGAACGAGTAAAGGCCAGACTTCCGTGTCAGCTCAGTGAGAGCTTAGGACTGGAAATCTGGTTTAGTTTGACAGAACAAATTATTAGAACTAGTGTGGTTTATTTTAAGATCTGTAACGGGTGAAGATCTTGAACTGAGGTTCAGTACCAGGTTGTTACTTGCTGCTAGTTGCATGTTGACATAATTGCATATTACTTAAATTCATAAATGATATGGTTTATTTTGCCTCCCTGTTTTCCCAAAGAGGCTGATTATACCTGTTTAGCCATAACATGAATTGGAAATAATAATGTGTGAGAGATGAGATTTGATGTCAGTATATGCAATCTGATGCTTAATTATTATGTACCACAATCATAATGCCAATATTTTCTATTTCTCCATTCAGAGGGCGTGCCAAAGCAGGGGAAAGTGTGCTAGTGCATGGTGCAAGTGGGGGAGTAAGTATTTTGAGAAGGCAAGTTATAAGAAGTGCTGCTTTCTGTCCTTGTATCTGCTTTTGTCTGTGATACTATTTATGGTCACATTTATAACAATTAATGGATTAACAAAATTAGGTTTTTGTTTCAGACACTTCAGGATGCTTTTTTCTTAGAGCAAACCCTGTTATTCCAAATAACTATGAAACTGCATGAGTGATTGTGTAAGGCTCCTAATACCGGGGGTCACATAATAAACACATTGCTGCAGTCAGAAGTTGGTCTGGAAGCTTTCTAACCGATCTTCCTGAGATAAAACTAATAGCAGAAAGCTGTAATTTTAAAATATGTACAAGTTGTTCTTAGTTCTCTGAGTAGTAACCACTGGTGCATAGCAACTATGCATTTCTGGGATGTTTTTACCTATTCACTAACAGCTAGCTGCACGAGGAGAGATACTGGAATATATAAATTTATGACTGAATACTATGTGAAATCGAACATACAGTTTTCTTTGGTTTTACATGACAAACTAACTTCAGATGTCTCTCACACAACGTTTTAGTTTAATTTATCCCTCATACTCTGCACTTTGTTGTTCAGCTTCTGCTGATGCACCAAACAGCTGCTATAAATGGGTGAAATTCCTTAATTAGTTGGTAGACAGCAAGAAGGTGATTATGACAGTCTTGCATGAGGAGTAATTCAGATCTCTTTCTAAGATACTAGAATGGCATTCAGCATCATAGCCTCTTTTTTCTTAAACTAAATGTAGTGTTTCTACTCTTAGTTATTTTATGTTTCTTTAAAAGATACATTGCCTTTGGTTTGCAGAAGCATATAATGCAAGTCTGTTGTTGTGTGGACTTGTAACCTTTGTTACAGGAATACTTGTAAGAGCAGTGAGAGAAGCATAGGTAGGAAGCACATGCTGAAGAGAAAAGATGGTTTGTGAGGCATCTTTTCTTTCAAGTGGTGCTCAGTTCTATAGTGATTCTTAAAAATGTGCCTCCTTTTGAATTTTTCTCTGAAAATCAGTTTGGCCATGATTTATTTTAATTAGTGGTGTTTGTTTTTCCATTTAGTTGAAAACTGATGATCTTCTATTGAGAAAACAAGGTCACATTTGGCAAACAGTCTGGGTAGATCCTGGCCAGACAGGTGGCCACGGTAGATTTTTTTTTTTGAGAAGCCTGTCCATTTATTCTCTGTGTTATTCATACCTACAAATTTAAGCAGCAGAGACACAGAATGGAGTTTTTATGGTCTTCTTTATTTGTATATTTATTTATTTGTTTGTTCCTCCCTTCTCCCCCCAAATATTAAAACATGCATATATCAACATATCCTGGAGGAGGTATCCAGCTGTATGGTTGGTACAGTGGGCTGCCGAATCTGTAGCCTCAGGAAGCTGACCAGCTGGGACTGAATCCCAGGGAGGCATCGTCCGTGTCAGCTGTTCCCTTGTTTTGCTTTTGCATTCTGTGGCTGTGACACAAAGCAAAACCAAGAGATGGTGTTGGTATGCCTCAAGTGATCATTGGCTCCAATGCCAGTGAAGGCATCCCACACCTCTAAACATCCTCTGGAGTGCAAAGTGCATGTCTCTGGTATGAGACACTGAGAATTTGCTTTCTAAAAGTATCATTTAATCTCTTTGTGAAAGGTGCAAAAGTAGCATTAATGAAATCTGTGCTTGCAGATTTTCTTTGTAGTATATTGTGCTGGTATCAATAGCAGGTGATTCTGTAAAGAGAAGAATTTCCTTGGCTTTGTACCAAATATACATGGCCGAACTTTAACAGATAGACATCCAATGCTGATAGCTATTAAAAAACCCACAAAACTTTACTCTGCCTCTGTAAATATCTTTTTTTAAAGACTATTTCGCTATCTAAGATCGAAGTTACTTATCATGGCTAAAAAAATGTTACCAGGCCAACTTTTTAAGTGGGTAAGTTCAAAGCTTCTGGTGGAACATAGAAAATTTAAAATGCTAAGAAAGCAAGAGACCAAAAGACTACTTCTTTTTATTTATTTCTTTTTCTCCCCTCAGGTGGGAATAGCAGCATGTCAGATTGCCAGAGCTTGTGGTTTAAAGGTTTTGGGTACAGCAGGAACTGAGGAAGGCGTGAACATGGTTCTGAGAAATGGTGCTCACCAAGCATTTAATCACAGAGAAGCTAATTACACTGATAAAATCAAGGTAAGCATGTATCAGGGCTAGGTGATGCAGTATGTATTTTTCATACTAAAAAAATGTGAACAGTTGTTTGCACAAGTTTTTTAAAATGGATTTATGATATACGTAGGAGCAATAGTGTACTGCCTTCTTCATTTCTGCACAAGGAAAAACTTCTCCATGCTGAGAAACTGAGCTTTCTTCACAGGCAATGGCATTTAGAAACTCTTGCATTACAGCAAATTCCAATATGGTAGCATATCATAATTCAGCATATCAAAATATGCTAAAATTAAACTTATTAGCTGTCAGCCTTAGTACAAAGGCTGTATTTACAATTTAAACAATAAACTGTAAAATGTATGTTATCTGTAGTATATGAAATAAACAGCGGTACCCAAGCACAAACTGGAGTGATTTAAATAACATTTTATGTCCTGTATAGGAATACATAGGGATGGAAGGAGTTGATATAATAATAGAAATGCTCTCTAACGTCAATCTTGCTACTGACTTGCAACTGTTGTCCTATGCAGGAAGGGTGATGGTAAGTATTTTTTGTCACTGACTTTAGTTTGGGCATTTAACAACGCAATTCAACAGTTGTAACTTGAACTATCTTCTAACTTGTTTGTAACAGGTTGTGGGCTGTAGAGGTCCTATTGAGATAAATCCAAGAGACACTATGAGTAAAGAATCTAGCATAATTGGAGTTAGTCTGTTTCTTGCAACTGAGGTAAGAAACATTTTTATTTCAAAGAATGTTTGTTGGCTTATTCCAACACCTCTCTATTTCCAATTGTTTGTAGGGATGAAAAAGTAATTTCACTGTAAGTAACTCGCTTGTTCATTCCTTTACATTTTGATTTAATCTCAGAACATCATAAAATATTCTTGGGTTGTGAAATTTGGTTTAACACTTGCATAAATAGTCAATGCTTTCCTAAAATGTAAAGACCTTGTGGTAAATGCTGTCTTTATTACATGCAGGAGGAGAGGCATGAATGTGCAACAGCACTCCTTGATGGCATAGAAGCTGGCTGGCTGAAACCAACTGTAGGCTCTGAATATCCACTGGAGGAAGTAGTTAAGGCTCATAAAGACATTATTTGTAGCAGTGGTGCTCGAGGAAAGATGGTGCTCCTTCCATAAAGTCTCTTTCCATTTATTTTGTAGTTGTTCTAACTGCACCTTTGCTTACATAATTCATTGTATGTTATAAAACATACTTTTGATCAGGTTTGACAGTAACAACAAATGCTAACTTACATTAATTAATTAACAATCTATTTTCTTTTTGTAATAAGCAGAGTTGTGCATACTTTAAAGTAATTTTTATAGCCTTTTTGGCTGAAGTGGAAATAATAAAATTTCTCTGCTGGTGTGGCCCTTGTGATGCAGGGGAAACTAATATCTAGGATAGAATTTGATACCATGCTCTATGTGAAGTCATAGTGAGGCCACTGTAGGTAGTGCAAAATGGAAGCCTGCTTTTTAGGCAGATACACAAATGTATATAACTAACTATATGCATATAATTAGGACTCCATAAATTCTTTAGCCACAAAATTTGTCTCATTCATCTTTTGTCACATGATTTACTTGGAAGAAAAGCTTTTACTGCCCAAACAGTTCACTCTCCAGCTCAAAAGATGGCCAAAGAATCTCTCCAGTATGAACTGTTCGGAAGCAGGGGCAGTTTCATTTTGCTATGCCAGACTTAGTAGCTGAGGTGAAAGTGTCCCAGTTAATCCAAAGGGACCATAACTCTGAAGCTGTGTGCTAATATTTGCTACTTAGCAACTGATCATATTGGCAAAACCAGCTGATTCCTTGGCGGTAAATGGCTGGGTAGCAAGGATTTAAATTCTTCCTGTGACCTTTATTAAATTTAAAGTCACCTGATTCCCTGGCTACAATGAGGAGAAAAGAGAGGCTGCACTGCTTTCATGGGTACTAAGAATTTGTGTTATTTCATAAATGAATGTGTATACATTCTTGACTTGTTCCAAATACAATTCAAATAAGGAAGCATAATTTCTTTGATATGTTGTCAGTTTTTACACTCAAAATACTATTTGGTGTTACAGGCACTTCCTTTTAATGTTATAATTCTGTAAGGAGCAATGAAGTCATCACATGCAGAAGAGTTTTCTCAACTTCAAGGATAAGCTTTTCTGTTCCTTTGAGGAAAAGTGAGTCCTTACTGAACAGAAACTTTTTAGAAGTACTTTTGTCTGTGAAGGTGTCTCTGCTTTATAACATTCAGTCTGGATTCATTTGGTGTCATACTATCATAAATCAGCACACATTCTGTGAATCCATGTACAGTTTCCTCAGGGTGGTAGCTTCATCACGCTACCATTTTCTAAGTTGTGATTTTTTTTTTTTTTCTGAACACGCCTTGATTTCTACTGATCTTTTGCTTAATCTAAACTAAGACAGTAATTGGCAAAATCTGTCTCTTTATAAGCCTCTTGATCAGATCTTAACATTTTGTTTTAGTGCTTAATTGACCACGATTGTTCTGTATGTGGTTGGGAGAAATCAAATCATGACACACTACTTGCCTCTAGAGCCTGAAATCGATTAGTCATTTTACCTGTGTGTCCTCTAGGAACAATTGGCTCCTTTCAGAAAATCAGACACTATTTGTGTTGAACTCTTGCTGACATTGGAGTGTCTTCATTGTACTTGGCAGGCATGTTTAAAACAAAACAAAAACCTATGCCTGATCTCTGGTTTTGCAAGGTGTTGGTTTTTTTTTGTTTTTGTTTTTCTAATTAGAGTAGTTGAAATTGAAATATTTCCCAAGCTTGTAGACATGTTAGTGTTTAAATACTAGGTATACTAAAAAAAGTGGCAGAAAATTGTCGACTTATTTACACAGAAAATGTTGCAGGTGATAGCATCTGCCACCTGTAAGATCCTTCTTCTTGCCAAGTGACTTCCCCTTGGGGGAAGACCAGAATAGTTGGATCATTAGAACCGATGCAGTGCCAGCTTGTTTAAAATCTGTCTCAGAGAAGACCCAGTCTTTCTGCTTGATTTTTCTCGTGCACAGCTCTGCAAAGAGATGCAAAATACTTGCTTGGCAATGAGATAATAGAGCTTTACTTCCTCCCGCTCTCCAAGTGCAGCCTCAATAGATCCAGAAGTGGGTCTTGGAGTTCATGTGGTCTTCTCCAACAGCCACGTCCCTTGTGCTATCCCTGTTAAATGGATGAAAATATTTTGGCACCTTGTTACTGGAAAGTGGATGATTTACGGTAAGTGGATGGAAGTCAAGAAAGAATTTTCTTCAGAGCTCCAGTAAAAAGACTTACTTTTGTGTCATTGTAGTTGATTTGGATAACAATAGTTGGACTGTTACGGAATTGTAGAATGGTTTGGGTTGTAAGGGACCTGTAAAGATCATCTAATCCAACATCCCTGCCACAGGCAGGGACATCTTTCACTAGACCAGGTACTCTAATCCACATCCAACCTGACCTGGAATGCTTCTAGTGATGGTGCATCCCCAGCTTCTCTGGATAACCTGTTCCAATGTCTCACCACCCTCACTGTAAAAAATTTCTTCCTCGTGTTCAATTTAAATCTATGTTCTTTCAGGTTAAAGCTATTGCCTGTTGTCCTGTCACTACAGGCCTTAGTAAAAAGTCTTCCTCTTTATATATTGAAAGGCTGCAATAAGGTCTCCCTGGAGCCTTCTCTCCTCTAGGCTGAACAACCTCAATTTTCTCAGCGTTTCTTCATAGGAGAGGTGATTGTTGAGCACATCAGTCTTCTCCATGTTGGTTGTCACCAGCTCTCCCATCTTACTTACTAGAGGTGGTACCTTTTCTTTGATCTTCCTTTTCTGGCCAACGTATCTGTAAAAGCTCTTCTTATTATTCTTTGCAGCCCTCGCCAAATTCAGCTCCAACTGTGCCTTAGCTTTCCTAATCCCATCCCTACACATCTGGGCAGCGTCCTTGTGTTCTTCCCAGGATACCCCTGGAAGTATGCATGCTCATGCTGCTACGAATCTAGCTAGCATAGTTAACGAGACTATTGGGAACGGTTCTTTGCCCAGTTGCATGTTATTAGTTTCTAATTTGAGAGAATGTGAGATAAATAATAAACATTGAAATTTTTCTAAGTAAATGAGTATAGATACTAACCTTTTCAATATTCTACATTTTAAAATTTAATGCTCACACTCACTTTGGGGTTAGCAGTTAATGATAGGAAAGACTGGTGTCAGATGAAAGGCAGGCGGCATCTGTCCAGTTACACGTAGATTGATGTTTTTTTTTTATTAAAGGCACTGGGACGGTCTCACTGGGTAGTAGTTTCATCATTTCTCTAAGTTGGGAACTGAGGCTCGCTTCTGAGACAGGTGATGTCCTAGAAACAAGTAATGCTGTGCAAACTGTAGGGCATTGGGGGAGGAAATTAGCGTGGTTTTCAAGAATACAAACCAGAATAGGAGCAATAACCAAGCGCATATCACAAAAAAGGAAAGAAGATCTCTACATTGAGGCTTATGAAACTAACTCAGTTAGTGCTGATGATGAAAGAGCAAGGTCTTCGTGTCGAACAGGGAAGGAATGTTTTTCTAATGCACGGTTAAGTAATGTAAGGAAGACTTTGTCCAGCACCATGTTGGTCCCTGTGGAAGTGCATCTCCTGTGTTTTAAATTAACTTCTTAGTAGATAGGAGACCACTCTAAGTTCAAGGTTCAGGTTTGCAATGTCAGGCTTTTTCAGGTATGGAAAGGTCTCTTTTAATGCCATGTTCATTTTATTGGGGACTGCTACTCAAGTGATAATTTAAGCTTACAAGTGAATGATTTTTTTAATGTATGATAAATAGATACACATCTCTACAAGGATTTACATACTTTCCCCAACAGTATTAATTTGGCAGGATTTAAGTAAGTATATTTCTGGTGGGGGTGGATAATGTTAAGATATTATGGCTTTAAGTCTCGTTATGAAATGCGGGACTAAAGGAATATGCTGGATCACTGAGTTAAGTCCTCATTTCTTTCGAGCAGTTTGTCATATAATTGTTTTTGTGAACTTCTCGAGCTTCATCTTCTAACGTAGGTGGACCACAGTACTGTTTCCTCTGCACATGTAAACGTGAGGTTGTTTTGCTATTATACTGAGTCATTTAATTGTTTCTTCTTCTTCTAAACCTTAAAACCATTGCATCAAATGGATTGTTCTGCCAGGGAAGAAGATTGAGTGTTTCTGGAGTTACTGATTTCAAACGAATATTTTAGTAAGTGCTTTTGAAAATAGTTGCTAGGGTAGAGGAGGATTAGGCCGACTCAGCTGTAGTAATGCAGTAGCGCGGTACCCTGCCTCCTAGTCCCCCCAGGTGTAGTAGGATACTTCCCACCTGGAGGCTGTGCCGGTGCCCCGATGGATAGAAGCTGTTTTCCTTGTGTGTTGCACTTCCCATAGGAGTAGGGAGCTGCATTTCTACTTAGTCCGAATTTGAAGGTTTAAGAATGAGCCTAGTGTAAGTGATGTGGGTAGGTAGGGTTTTTTTAGCTGATTATTCAGGTAAAAGGTGCTGATTATTTCTATTCATTCAGGCAGAATGCAGTCTGCAGCAGTGATGGCACGTAGGGAACCTGCGATTCCACTTGACACTGCTGGGAAAAGTAAAACATCTCTTAATATTAAGGTACAAAATAGCAGGTTAAGAGTAACAGTTAATGGCGGATATGATTATGGAGGTGGTGTGCATATAAAAATACATATTTTCTTTGTATGTTTTAAAGTATTTAATTCTTTTTAATTTGGCCTTTGGTCAGAGGGTATATTGTATGTTTTAAAGTATTCTTTTTAATTTGGCCTTTGGTCAGAGGGTATTGTATGAATGAGAGGCTTACGGTTTACAGTGGCTCCTTTCTTGGTTAGTGATGCCTCTGCAGCTAATGCTTAGAGGCAAAATCCAGAGCAGAATTTCCGTGTAGGCATCGCTGCTGTTGAACAGGGGCAGTGTTTGTTACGGGGTTTCTCACCAGAAGGTGTCAGAGTAGTTCTATTTTTATTACATTGCAGGCTTCTCTCTACAAGGGTAACCTAGCAGAGTAAGACATTGTAACTTAGGCTGCTTTGTGAAGAAATGTCATACAGCGTTTAATTCTTTTGTCCGTTCTTGAGGTATCATACAAATGGAAGAGGTTGTTTTAACTTTGGAAAACATAGTGTGAACAAAAATAATGACGTAGCACTGAACACAAAGTGCAGGAAGAAGCAAGGAAGCTGTAGTGGGCGCTTCCAGGCTGCGGAGAATGGGTATTTGAGAGACCTGGGCTGTATTGTTGGTATTGTTGCAGAAGTGAAGTTGGGCTCCAGCTGGTGGGTGTAGCTGTAGCAGTGTAAGATCTGGTCACCGCTGTCATGCTGAAGGTGGGGGGCATCGGTTTGCCCAAGACTCACAGAGGTCCAAGCCTTGCCTAGTAGTGCAAACCCACCTTCACTGTCATCTGCAAGGGGGAATGGCTGAGGTGTGCATGGGTGTTCCAGGCTGTGTTCTCCATTGGAGAGACACTGATGTCCAGTGGAGGGAAAATTGTCTGGGCTAGGTAACTTCTTCAGCTGCTGCAGCGGAATTTCTTAGAGCCATTATTTGTCACATTTCTGGCCAATATTTCAGGTGTGTCTGGTCTGTGCAAGCCACCCATCCAGAGAATCTGTCAACCTAGAGAGTCCTTGGTTCAGCTCTCCTTTTAGGACATGCCGTCCCCTTGGCAGAGTGGAGAAGGATGGAGGAAGAGAATGAGGATCACAGGCAATTGAATTAGGCAGAATAATTCTGTCAGGCTGTTTACTTTTGAATTACTTGTCCTGATTTCATCAGATGGGGTTTCTGAAGCAGTGGTTCCCAGCGGTAGTCTGCTTGGTGCTGCTGTGGGTGGTGGGAAAGGTTGCACAGGCTCTCACTTTTGTGTTGGCCTTTGCATATGCAGGCAAGGGTTTGGGGTTCAAAGCGTGCAGTTGTGTACGCGTGCCATGGTCTGGAAACTGCTGCTATGTGGGTTTCTAAAACAGGAAAGAGGGGAATTGTTCTGAAAAGCAGCTATTTGTCAATCTTATTGTGCCCCAAATAAATGCTGCCTAAGCTTTCTAGTCATTAAAAATATCCCCTCTCCATTGTGATCATGTGGCCCCCTGTGTGTATTCCTGACATCTTCATGTACTGCAGCACGATACGATAAATTAGCGAGTCTTTAATTACAGGGTTAGGAAGATAAAAAAATCAAGAGGATATTGATGTTCCTGATAGTCACTTCCTTTACAAAAGGCAACTCAATATTAAGTGCGGGTAGATCATGCCACAGAAGACCCGTGGACAGGGGAAGTCCTTTAATGTTTTGGAGCAAGTGCATCAGAGAGGGCAGGCTGTCCCTGCTCTTGGGCACCTTGAGGATCTACACTCAGTTCAGTTGTACTGTGGCCCTTGACATAGACGTTACCTGTCAATTTGTGCTTCGACTTGAACTGACAAGAAGTGAAGGAAGGAGGGAAAAACAGGAGCATCAAAGGGTGATGTGTCTCCTATGTTAGAGTAAATCCAGAGATGGTTGAAACGCACACTGAAGGAATGGAAATCAGGATGGATGTTCGAAATGACTGCGCATCCTATCACCTCGTGCTGTATTTTTAAGTTCATGGGTCCGTGTTCTGTCAAAATGCCTTTTCCTTCCTTTCCTTTTCCCTCTCCGTCCCTTCCCCTTCCCTGAAAGCCTGGAGTTACCTCAGGGCGATGAACGCCCGTGCACCCTCTCCCGCCAGCTCGGCGCTCGGGCCCTGTCACCCCCGGGCTGCAGCCGCCTGGCGGCGGGGCTGCGGCACGGGTGTTTCCCCCCGGCATTTTCGCGTGGCCAAGCGGGCCTGTGTGCCTCAGCTGCGGCCGGGAGCTGGCGGCG
>NW_009259308.1:1856121-1877954 GCF_000687185.1 Egretta garzetta
TGAGCGGGGAGCACACGGGGCCCCTGCGCCAAGGGGCTGGCCCTTGGTGCGCCTGGGGGTCACCGCCCGCCAGCAGCCCCGCAGCCTGACTGGAATAACGTGAGCCGCGCGGCTGCGCCTTTTTACTCATCATTTGCCTTTTTAATTCCGTAAGAATAATGACATAGAACTAAGTGCCTCAAACAATGTGGAAGGCCTAAAGGTGTTCTCTTGCACTCCAACGCGGGCAAAACGGTGGGTTTGGATGTTGCATTTCTGTGGAGTTGGGCTGCTCTGACCTTTGCAACTTGGGAACCTGGGAGGTACCTGCTGGCCTGTGCGGAGGTGAGCACTTTTTAACCCAGGTCCTCTCTGGATCTTGAGTCCTCCGCCAAGGTAATGAACCTTACTCTGTGAGCAGGTAGGGGGCAGTCACAGGGAACGGGGCCACTGACTTCAGGCGTTTCCCTTTGTTGTTGTCCGACTTCAGATCCATAGGTTGTGTTTCAGAGTATCCAAACTTCCTCAAGACGATGTGAATTACAGATACTGTGGAACTGAGGACCGCTGCAGATCTCCATCTCCATGACAAAATTTGACGCATCCTGTTTTAGCGGGCGATGCTCTGAGTAAAGAAATAACGACTTGCTCATGGTCATACATGGTCATACAACCAGTAGCAGAACAGGAGTCTTTTGGCTCCCATTTCCATGTCTAGATGTGTTCAAGATTGGAACTTATAGCATGATTCAATTATTTAAAAGCCTTTGAAAAAGTGTTGTGCATGAAAATCTCTTTTATGTAGAAATGCATAGAGCTCCAAAGAAAATACTTAAAACCTTATGCTAGGAAGATTGTTTCGCTGTAGTTACCACCTTAGGCACTTTTGGACTCTGGATGACGTTTGTTAATTCAGTTTTTGGGAAACAATTATGCTATGCCTGATGGCATCCACTTCCCAGTGTCTCGAGGAATACCTCCAGTCTGCATCTGACATGGAAAACACTGAAAACTAAAGAGCTGTGACTTAAAAAGAGCTTGCTGAAGTGGATGGGGAAAAGTCAATGCATGTGAGGTTTGCCTCTGCTCCTCACAGACTGGATGTAACCCATTTCCCTTCTGGCAACCGTCAAACAATGCTAGCCTAGTACAGCAGCCAAGTGAGTTGTAGGATCATAAAATAATTCACTCTGGAAGAGACTGCAGGTGGTCTTTAGTCCAGTCTCCTGCTCATAGGGTCAGCTATGAGATCAGGCCAGGCTACTTCATCCAGACTGATCCCTAAAACCTCTGAGGGTGGGAACAGCACAGCCCCCTGGGCACCTCCTCCACTGCCTGGCCCTCCTCATGAGGAAAAATGTTTTCATTAGACCCATCTCAGCCCCTCTTCTTTCAACTGGTATCTGTTGTCCCTCCTCTGGCTCTGTCTTCTCCACATATCCCCAGGCTCTGGCAGGCTGCTATGGGACCCTGGAGCTGCCCCTGCCTCCTTCAGCCTCTCCTCTCAGAGCATGTGCTCCAGTTCCACCATCCTGGTGGCCTCTCCTGAACTCGCTTCAGTGCATCCATGGCTTCCCTGAACTGGATGGATACAGCGGTGTACATGAGGTCTAAATGAGTGCCAAGGAAAGGGGACGATTGCTTCTCTCCTTCTACTGGCTGTGGTCCTCTTAGTTCAGCCCAGGGTGCTGTTGGCTGTCTTTGCTGCCCAGGCTTCCTTTGGGTACAGGCAGAGCAAGGGCATTTCTATCTGTTCACAAGATCTACAGATGTCTTTGAGCTCGGTGATCATCCCCTGGGGCAAAGTATTAATAAAATAATTCTCACTGCGTATCTGGGCAAAGAATCCTCAGTGGTTTGGCAGTTAAACAGTTCAGGTTAGATGAAGAGTAAAGAAGACAGCGTGAAACTTTTGAAGAAAAAACCTGGGTGGGTGCGACCTGTGTGTCCGTGGAGCAAGATGACTGGTGGTCTCATTGAGGTCAGATGGCCAGGGCTGAAGGGGTCCTGCAAGGTTTAAGCAGAGATAGAATGTGATTTGGAGAGACGGTGGCCTCTCCCTTCCTTGGTTACCACCTGAGTAAAACTGTACATGTGCTGAAGGGTTTTGTGGGCTTAGAATAAACCAATTAATTATTGTCAGAATCCAAAGCCCTGTCAAATCTTCAAGTCATCTGCTGACTTCAGTGAGTTTTGGTTCAGTAGTTGTGTTGCAGCATGGTTTCTCATGCACAGCAGTAGCAGTTGAAATCAATAAACGTGGAAGCCAGAGCTGTACCTCGAGGTGAAGTCCAGAGGGGGTGCAGCCGGGGGTCGGTCAGTGACCCAGCTGCATGGCAGCAGCTTCCTGCTGTTGGAGGAGGGCCATGGTTGGAGGCCCGTAGTCGGAAGAGTCAGTTCACAAGTGTGACAGCCCTGGCTCCTGACAAAGCGAGAGCCTCCTTTTGTGGAGACTGGGGATTGTTTTCGTGGCTTGTCATCTTCTAAATAGATAGCCCTCTTTCTCAGAGAGAGAGGAGCCCAAGTGCAGTGTAGTCACTGGCCATAGTCACTTGGCTTAAGCTTGGAGGCATCAAACAAAATAATCATTTATGCTGAATAGCATCATAAGGGCAGCAGTTATCTTCTGAATACCTGGTGGGTAGGTGGCAAAATCCCATTCTCTGTGATGGAATTGCACTGTCTTTGCATGTGCCCGTTACGCCATTCCCAGCTAGGATTCACGAAGTCCTTACTTTCAGGATTTAAGCCGAATTCCAGTTCTGCAGAAAACCACTTTGCTTACCTCTCTGGAGACCCCGACAGTGATATTTCTGGAAGTGGGATATAATTCATCGTGGCTGAAGAGTTTTCTTACGGAGGGAATGGCAGACAGCGGCCGGGTATCTGGAAGGTCTCCTAAGAGTAGTGTTTTCTCCCAAACGAAACATGCTGGGCAGGTGCCCCTGCCTTGTGGGATGTTGAACTTGCTGTTTGGGGTTGACAGCCTGTGGTTAAATCCATTCTGTTCGAAAGCTAAACAAGTCCTTCTTGTTTATGCCCCCAGCAGAAACAGTGCAAGATGATCCCTTAGCTCGTTAGGCTGAGGAACGGTCTCCGTCAGGGGCAGGACTGTTTGTTTGACTGGAGTGGCAATAAACCCCAGCTGTAACATACAACAGCGGGGCTATAAGGCCCTGTGACTCTACCAATCAATAACTAAAGCTCTGGTGCTCTCTTAGATGATTTCTTTGGTGGGCAGTCACTGATTTGATTGCACTGTAAATTATTAACTGTGAAGATTTGCTTTACGAAACTAATGTAGGACACCTACTGTGACTTTGCCCCGATACCCTTTCAGATGAGTAAGAACAGTCTTAACGACCTTAAAAGTCGTTGTGATACACAGCACTGGCTCTGCTTATAGCGCATTGTGCACTGCAAGCTGGTAACAACCAGATACTGTTAATATAGAATAGTGGCAGTGATAATGCAATGGCAATCCTGCAGAATACAGAGTTCCAACAACTGGACACTTCCTTTGCTTATTAAAATCCTAGTCATCAGCTCTGGTATGTCTTGTGTTTTGCGTGCTCTGTCATCTGCACAGCTGGACTCCCCGCACCTGCAGACCTAATTCTTCCTGTGCATTTTGGACTGAGGTGTGTTTTGCTTTGGCCCTCCATACATTTTTTTTAAAGCAAAATAAATTGTGGGTCTTTTGGTTTCTGTGGCTGCGTTCTGCCTGTTAATTTGGGTGTTTGTACTTGCCTTTATTTATTTATTACTTTTGTTAATGGGGAAAAAGGAAGAGTTGGCTCCAGTGACAGCAATTTATTTTTCTGACTGGGCAGTTAAGGTGTTACCCTAGGAGTGTGGGTGATACTGAAGCGTGAGTGGTAGGCACCCGGACGGCTGCCTGGCTCAAATGACAGCAGGCCTAGCTGCCCCTGCGAGGCACAGCCAGACCTGGGAATGGGATACATCTGCCTTCCAGGTCCCAGGGCTGCTCCAGGAGTCGAGGTGCTTCTTTCAGGCACGGAGTTTCTCCAGAGGATCCATAGAGAGCATGTACTCCACACACATGATAGCCTTTGATAGATGGTGTGCCCTGGGGAAGGAAGTTACCTGGCTTTGTTTCCTGCTCTTCTGGTGGTCCAGAAAGTCTTTGCATTCAGATGACTTCATGGATGAGGATTATGGCTGGCTTCACATGATGGGAGAGCTCCTTGGCACCTCTTCCCCACCTTGGCAGATCCACGTTAACTGAGCTCCAGAGGTTTGCTCTGTTTCAGTAGAACTGTCCCGTTAATAAAAGGTACATTAGGGAATTCTCCTTTTTCCTACTGTATATGGTCCTTCACTTTAAAAATCCACTCAGGTGAGAAGCAGAGAGATTTTTTGATGGTTGACTTTTTGCTTTTAGAAATTTGAAAAATGTAATCTCTAGTATGATGCAAAGTGTATTCACATCTCCGATAGTAAGCAAGGTAAAGAACATTTATGGAAAAAAAAAACCTGGACGTCCAAATAGGATGCCACTGTTTCTCAGTGACTGTGTAGTTAAAGTCCTCTGTCTGGAACATCACTGTTGAAGAATTTGAGGAGGTTGCTTCACTTAAATCTTGACTGGGTGTGAATTTGGGGAACTCAGGTGAAATTTAGATGCAAGCGAGGGAGGATTTTGAGCAAATTAATTTTAAAAAAATCAGGAACAAACCATGTACATCCAAGCATTCTAAGTAACCTTAAGTATGAAATTACTGCGCTAACAGTGATATGTAGCCACTGGCTGTGATACCAAAGAAACAAATTTGATATTAATTTTGATAAGAGCTTCAAAACTTGTCCCAGAAACTACAGAGCAGTCAGTCTAGCTTCTGTGCCAGGAAAATTGTCTAATAAAGTCTAATAAAACGCAAGAATTTGTAGAGAATAAACAGGATAAACAGGCAGAGAAAAAAGAGTCCCAGAAATATCCAGAAAAATGGACTTTCTGGACTTACTGTCATATGACTGTAATGAGCATTTTGTACAATACTGTTCAGGACTGGTGCTTTTCCTTTGCTGTATGTTTTTATAACATGCATTTTGGTCAATTCTGCACTTGTGTCTGTTGTAGAGGATTTAGAGGTGACATTTTGTATATAGCTCTTAAATATTTAAGTCTCTGGAAGAAAACTTTTCAGGCATGAACTTCTAGGAGCAGGGGAATGAACGAGACCAGTGGTCTGCTTTGCTGAAGAGCTTGTTTCTGACAGTCCTCAGGTTAGGTAATTCACAACATTTCTCAGATAACTTGCTGGTAGGGAAATGCCCCAGCAGTTAGAGGTTGCGTTACTCTGTGAAGCAAATAATGAACCCAAATCTGTCTTACAGAATCATAGAATCATTTAGGTTGGAAAAGACCTTTAAGATCATCAAGTCCAACCATTAACATAACACTGTCTTACAGCAGTTCTGTGACTCCATCCTTCTGAATGATCTTCCTGTCTGCTTCACCCTTGTCGTTTGTAAGCAGCATTCTGAATTTTATCTCCAGGCACGATCCGCGAGTCAGCAAAGACCAAAAGGCAATAACACTTGGGCTGCTGAATGGGGGGAACATGAGAGGGGGCTGCTGGTGCCCTTCACCCAACACTGCACACGTCTGTGCCATAGTCATCTGTTGGCGCAAGGGAGCACAAGTCTCATCCAAAGCTTAGGCTTGACAATAAGTTGCGTGCTTTTGAGTGCACGGCACAGATTCCATTCAGAGGATGAGGTCTCACCCTGGCTGCCCTTAGACTGGAAAGTATGCCTGCACCCCATCCGCTGGAGCACCAAATGGGGCTGATCCTGTGGTGTCGATGGGATACTCCAGAGGGGTTTGGGCCAAGCCCAAGCGTAGTGCCAATATGGCCTGCTCCCAACTAAACTTGCCTAAAATCTACTGGGGGAGGGTGAACTGGTCCGCTGAAATAAGCGGGAGAACTGGTAGAAGCTCCAGGTGAGCACAGCCTTGCAGGGCCAGCCCCTGCTTATTGCACATGATTTAAATCTGAGTTCGAGTCAGTGGCCGGAGTACTCTGTGTGGCTCTGCCTGTGCTGGTTCTCTGGACAACAGCGGCATTCACCTGGGCAGAGAGCTCTGGCATCTCTTGGCAGTGTGGCTCCGCCAAAGCCCAGTGGATCCAGTTACACTTTTCCCAATGGTTTAATGGGTTTTGGTTCAGGCCCCAAACATTTCCCAATTTCCTTCAGTACCGTTTTGAACTTTGAATTTAATTCAGCCTCTTTATAAATTAAATGAGAAAAATACGTGTACAGAGACTTCTTTGAAACTAAAGTTGCTGCATCACCATGCTCAGATGGGAGTTGCATTTTAACTAGTTATATGGTCCATGAAATATTAGATGGAAGGAAGCAAATGAAAAGGAATTGGATTGAGTTTCTCCTCTGCTTCTGTATGCAATTGCCAGGTGATACCATAAGTTGGTACTTAGCACAACTGATGTAATCTGGTGGTTTCAAATGCAAACAGTGGATTAAAAAAGTAATGTAGAACAGTTGCTATAGTACCAGTGTTTAATCAACATGCGTAATAGGGTAAGCTAAATCGTTTGTTTAAAGTTTAGTTTATCATTGGTAGGCTACCTGTGAGGTTATTGTGAAACCCCAGATAAAATTCCTGTAAATCCATGATCTCTTTGTGGTTTTTTGCTTTCTTTTTTTTTTTTTAGTTGTTCTTTCTTTCCTTGAGTATACTTATGCGCGTGGTAACTCAGCCTAGCAATAGATATTTATCTTGAATTATCCCATTGAAAGATATGTAATAGGGGTACAGTGGCATTTAAATTTAAAGCCAAAGGAAACAAAAGAGATCAATCTCTTGTCATGTAATTAAATCATACCCTGCCCAGAGACCCCAAAGGTCAGGTTGAACATATTATGCAATATGTATCTCAGAGTATACATTTTACAGATGTGAATGGATTTAGAGTATTAAAAACTTAAGCCTACTGTCACTTACTTTGTTTTTTGTCCTGTTTTGCAGAGGGTGAAGTAAGATAAGGTTGTGCTAAGAACTATTTAAAAATATGTCTGCTAATTATGGATGCTTCAGGTTTTGTGTTGAACTCTCATATACTAGGTTCAATTTTTGGAAGGCCTGATCTTTGGTAGCTGCCATGGTTTAGCTCTGTTGGTTTTCCAGACATGCACGACTTTTCTTGGGTAGAGCAGGGGAGGGCCTCGCTCCAACCGTCTGCGTGGTCTGGTTCTCCATGTTTGTTGGTCTTACAGTTTTTTTACCAATAAATAGAAGAGAGATGCAATTTGTTCACTTTGGATTATCCAATAAAAGAGAATCTTTAGTATATTGACTTAGGAACTGGAAAATAGCTTGAGCAGTTCTTGCATTTCATATTGGGCCCATTTTTGTTGCTCTGGATACAGAAGAGGACTTCTGCACCCCTAAGTCAGGGGTCTTTAAATGGAAAAAGATTAGCAGAAGGCAGGGTAGCCCAACCGTTCTGGTGACTGCAGCAGCGTAGCCCCAGGAGCCTTTTAGACTGAATGGCACTCGAGAGCCATCGTAGGACCAGCTGGTTGGTCTCTTTAAAATCTTGAGAGCGCGGTGTGGCCAAAGAGATCCAGGTCTTTAGCTTTGACCTGCGTAGGCTGATACTGAACTGAGCGATGAGTTGTCCAGTGTCCGTGCTTTTTAACGCAGGAGGGGCAGGGTTCTTGAGAGAGCGGTGCTGTCTCTTACCACTCAGCTGTCTTCTGATGCCCTAGTTTGGATAAGGACTTGTTCCTGACCTTCCAGCACAAGGCCTACTCTCCACAGAAAGACCGAGGTGGTGAAGAGGTGGCAGCTTGCTGAGTGCCAGAGCAATAGCGTGTCAGGCTTCGTGCAGACAGATGAGTGCCTGCTGGCCTTTTCTGCAAACTCTTTGGTTTTCTGCAGAGTACATTTGTTTTTTGTTTAGCTTGAGCAAATCAGTCACATAGAATAGATCTGATGATTTTTTGGTAAAATGTAGTTGCTGTGTTTAGAGAGGGAAAAAAAAAAGAAGTATTCTCATCAGTGCAAGTTGCACTTCAGACAAACTGCTGCCATATGGTGACAACCGGCAAACACATGCTACAGTAACATATGCTTTCTAGCCTGTAAATACCACAGAAGTTATGAATCTTGCCCTGTACAAGTTTTGTGCGATTGAATTTACGAATAGGTTTGCAGGATAAGCATTCTTGGCTGTTTATGTAAATAATATTCTAGAGTCACTGTTATGTTGAAATAAATGGTTCCTGAAATAGACAGGGCAGTTCCTATTCTTGCTGTCATGGATTGCTTTTCCCGAGTAGTTTGCGAGTTCTGTTGGTGTAAAGGCCAAATGGAGAACCGTTTTTTGAAACCCACTTTTTTGTTCATGAACAAATTAGTGGTTGGCCAGGCAACATTTTAACAGACACATTATTCCAAATTCCAAATGGTTCAAAACAGGATGGACGTCTTAAGCGTCTTTTTTGACACCTGAAATTGAAGCCACTTCATTTTCTGCATAGGTATTCCAAGTGATGAATTTGATATGCAATCCCTCTAGTGCTGGAAACATTAAAGAGGAGGAAATCGCCATGGAAATGTGGATACTGAAGGAGGCTTTAGCTGAAAACCACAAATAGGTAGTCTTAATCAGAGCAAAGATTTGCACCCAAGTTAATAACGTGTGTGCTAACTTTCAAGCCAGTGAAAATACTATGGAAACAGTGTCCTGTCTTGAAAATATGTTTTGGTGCTAGCAGTTTCTGCTGACCTAAGTAGACTGAAGAAAGGAATTTTTTTGTGTTAGATACCAGACCATAATGTCTGAGAGCTGGCACTGAAGGCCACAGGAAAATCCCTTTGTGTAGGTAAAGGCTGATAAGTGATATGCCTGGAGCCAGAGGTTGGACTAGATGACCTCTGGAGGTCCCTCCCAGCCCAAGTTATTCTTCCAGGTCTTTGCAAAAGCTGCCAGAAACTCCGTTGCTGCCGTATCTATCACCAGTTAGGAGGTGGCAGAAGGAGGGGCAGCACAGGGTGCATGGTGGGGCGGTAGATGGTGTGCAGTGGGGCAGGAGTTTTGGGACGTCTCGCTGGTGATGTACTGTTTACTCATGCACTTCCACAGGGCCCATGGTGGGGCGGTGAGGGAGCTGGGGTCTGTGCCTGCCAGACTCAGCCAGGAATCCAGGTCCAGATGTTGCATGGTGTGATACTGACCTGCCGAAGGTCCGAGTGCATTATCTGAGGTGGCTGTTGCGGGAGTTGGTCTTGGAGGAGACTTTCAGGGCTGGGCTCTGTTGGACCCTGTGCCTTGGTGGCGGTACACAGTTCCATGCTGAGCTGCTGTTATCTTATGTAGAAATCACTTGTTTCTGATACAAATCTTCCGGAGGCAATAAGATGTTGCTTTTACGTAATCTAATGGGCATTTATCTGACAAAATGCTGGGCATGATTCACCAAGACAGCAGTTTGTGCAGCAAGCTATTGGGTAAGTCTTTATAACTTAAGCTGTAACAATTTGGTCGTCAAGTGGATTATATGCATCTGTATTGATTTTATTTCAGATTTCTTGCAACCTACAATAGCCTTACGGACAAACACCTGGTTGGATATTTCAGCAATACCAGGAGAAGACGACATCTCCAGAGATCAGGACTGGTAAGATTGAAAAGTTTCTTTTACTGAGAAAAAAATAGAAGAGAATTCTTTGTTTCTTTTAGTATTGCACAAGTCAAACCACTGATGGTTCTGTTGTTTATTTGTTAGAGGTATGCGTTGTCCTTGGTAAGAATTCGACCAGCTAGCCAAACACGTGAAATTATGCTGTGCCAGATCAAAGCCACACAATTGCACTGAGGCTGAGGGCAGGTTCGTTTAGTCCAAGCACGTCCCACTGCATTATTATCTACTGTTGGTCAGTGAGATATGGCCGGGGCATAGGGCTGTGGTGTGTAAAGCTGCGCTACTGAAATCAGAATGACAGAAAGACAAGGAAAACTGAGCTTGGAGTTTAGCTCTATGTGCTAAGTGGTTTTGAAGACGCTAAGGACAGCTGAGAAAATACTGTAGCTGGCATTGAGCACGTTTCAGGACGTCAAGGTCCAGGGGCCACCTGGGGCTCTGAAGATGCTAGCATGGGGGCTGCTGGTAGATGATGATTCCACACTAGAAGTGATGTGCTACCAGTCGATGTGGGGGCCATACTCCATAGAATACCAAACTTACGCTACCACTGCACCTTCTGTAATGCAACAGTCATAATGTGTATCTGTGTGAAACTGGGAACAGTGGCTGACATGGATTGATGATATATGCAAATACTGGAGAGCCTTGGCTTACCCCTGAGCTTCTGCTCAGTAATGCAGTTTCAGTAAGTTGTTACGTATAACTGCACAATTACACTGATGTGAGAATGTTCATCAATCTGCTTGTATTTCACATCCAGGCAGAAGAAGGTATTTCATGGAGAGGTTTTGATAAATTCAAAATGCTTTCATGTTTTTGCTCCATATTTCTTTTTGCTCATTGGAATTTGCCTCTGCAAAATCTTTCAGTTTGCAAATATACAGAATCATATTGATTCTTTTAGGGTTTTTTAAACTGAAATCTAAGCATCTTTGACTCTACTAGCTGTTTAAGTAGTTTCAGTGTTATTTTTCAAAAGTGTTTAATGGAAAACTGAAGGATTTGGTAAAGGTGAATGTGCTGAATGTTTTTAAAAATACTTACGCACTCCTAGGTGCGACTGTTTAGCACAGGCAGATGCAACCCTTACACAGTAGGAAGCCAAGTATTTCATTCCCCCCCACTGACTTGGGCAGTGGCTCATGAAGAATAAGGCTGAGCCCTCAACTGTTAAAAAATGTGACTGCTGCTCTCCTGCTCTCTTCATTTTGCTGATGGGGTCCATGGGGTCAAAGAAACTCCAATTCTGTGCTGGGAAGGTGAGTTCCAGCACCATGGCAGAAGCAGAGGTGGTAGCTAACCGGTAAGAGAAAGTAGTCTTTCTGAGAAATTGCACTCTGTTTAAAAGCGTGCTTTATTCTGTCTTCTTCTCTTCTTTTTAGTTACATTCTATTTGTTTATGGCAGATCTCAAGGAGTGGAAGAATAATATCTGATAAAGAATATCGGCTAAATGCCCTGAGGAGGGATCATCAAAGATATGTACAGGAGTGTCTGGCTCGGGCCATATTTCATAAGGTCCTTGACATGGAGGTAGGCATTTACTAGTGATGCATAAGCCTTTTCAGATACCTCCCTGCTGATGGCCAGTGGCTGGTAACTTGTACCTAGCTGTGCCCTCATGGTCCCCTGAAAGGCTCTCTCCTGCTGGGAAAAAGGACAACCTTTGTGCTTGACATCCCCCACATGAAACCTCCACTGGCTTCTGGTTGTTAAACCATACCATCGTTAGAACATACACTGTTCTGGATCACTTACTGCACTTTGGCAGTCATTGGATTATGGGATGACATTCACAGGGCTAGTTTGCTTCAAAAATTCTAATCAAAACCAAATAGTTTGAACATGGTTATATATCTTATTTGAGTACAAAATCTGGGCATGTTCCTATTACGTATCAAGAATGGAATTAGTCCCTACAACTTTACAAATGCACAGTTGTTCCCCTGCCAATGTTAATATTCACAGGTGTAATGCAAATGGATTGAATCAATAGTAGCTTCATCATAGGGCTCCGTGAGGGTAATGACAAGGGAGCAGGTAAGTGACAAGCAGAACAGAAGCAAGTGTGTTCTTACATTCATTGATATCTCATAATGTCCATTAATGAGATTTCTCTTTCTCTTACATTGATAGCGTCATCATCAGCTGGAAATAAAAAGGAAACTTGAAAATTCTGTGAAGAAGGAGAGGGTGGAGAAAATCAAGGTAAGGCTTGAGTGCTACCGAGTACTGATGGGACATGGCAGTTTTGCCCCGTGTTAAATAACAGCCATGAGTCAGGCCAGAGATTCATTGAGCCAAGTGTCCTGTCTCTGATGTTTATGGAAAAAGTACAAGAAACAGGCAAGTAGAGGATGACCCTGCCCCAGGTTACATTGCCTTCTTCCTCTATCCAGCAGTTCAGGAACTTCCATTTGTGCACATGGTTCCTTTTGAATCTGGTTATTATTTTGGTTCTGCAGTGTTCTTGGTTGTGGAATTTAATTATGAGGTGTATGAAATGGTACTTCCTTGCATTTCGGCACAATAATTAATGTATCTGCTGTCTGATAATGATGTTTGATGCTCCATTGTTCTTGTTATGAGAAAAGTTAATAACTGTTCCCCTTTTCCACAGCATTGGTGGTTTTACACACCTTTTTCTTATTCTTTCTCAGTTTTCCAAGCTGAAGACCCTCAGTCTATTGAATCTTTCATACATGAGCCATTCCAGGTTTCTCATTACTGTTGCCATTTTTTTTACCTTTTCCAGTGGTACTATTTCTGTTTTGAAATGGGGAACTAGAACTGGATTAATAATTTAAGATACTTGTCGCAGTTCTTCTCCTTGTAATTCTAGACACTATCTGCTTTTGACTGCTGCTGAGCACTGAGCTCACATTTTCAGTCGTTTGCCTCTCCACATGCTGCAGAATCAGCATGTAAGTAATGAAAAGAGGTTTCAGAAGTCTTCACCTTGGTGTCATGTAGGTAGAGCTTGATCCTGTAGTTGTTAGAGTAATGGAAATCCCACCAGAAGTCAATGGTTCTTCTCCCCATGAAGTCCCTTGACTGAAATATACTCGACATCTTATTTCTTTATTAGCCTGCATACATCGAGAAGAATGCATTGAGAAGCTAGCTGCTTCTTTGAGCAGTTGAAGAACAATGTAAAATCTTTTTAATTTTAAATAAGACATTTACGAGCAATTCATCATGAAAAGAAAGGAGGAGATTTTCTTGAAAAACACTGATCACTATGACAATTGCCAGGGCATGATTTACTGACTGAACTCCTGCTGTTAGAAAGTCGCCACAGTGGAAGCAGCGACTAAGACACCCTGTCAAGGGATTCTGGACTCAGATAATTTTGGAACATAAACCAAAACTACTTCCTTCAGTGAGAAGCGTAAGGGAGACACCTGTAGATATGTGATCTGTATCTTTGCTGTGATGCCACACCGGGACACAGGAACCTGGCTGGAATTAGCAGTGTAATTTAATTCTCACCTCATACATTCAGTGAATTTGGCTGAGTAACTAATCTAAAAGGAAAGGAGAAACACAGGTGGCTGGGCAAGGGAGGATGAGAAACACAGCTATCTCTTTCCAGAAGAGTAGTCAGCCCAGCATGGAGCTTTTGAAAAGAAAAGGTAGGGAGGGGCAGCAGTCAGAGCAAAGAAGTGGCAGATGCACTCAGATTTAAAAAAGGAGCCTTTCAACCAAACCAAGAATTGGGAGATACACAGAAACAGGCAGATGAATTTGGGAGGATCTGCAGCTGGAGAAGGCTGCAGGGAAATGAAAAAGAGATGGGAACAAGTCTTTTTCCTTGTCCCTCTCTCATTCTCCCCTTGATATCCTTTCCTTCCTTAACCAGGTGTTCCATCAGGTCGAGATCATCATAGCTGTCCAATGAAAGACAGAAGGAAGGCGAGCTCAAACATTGCTGTTAAGAGTATTTAGTACCTGAAAGATGCAAATGTCTCTTCTTTTAGGTGAAACAATCCAGAAGATCAGTGGAAGGTGCTAGCCCTCTGCGCTCCCCACATCCACCACTTGGTCCAAGAGGTCATTATGGGCTCCATCCTTTAGTGGCTGGAGAACCAGCTGGTCACTTGCAACTGGTGAGTTTTACCAAATGCTCCATATGGTATCATGGAAGCACACGCAGCTGAAAGCGTGCACATATACCTATGACATCTGTGCTTAGTCTAGAGCGTTGACTGCCCTGATTGTTCAGATTAGGGCCTCATCCTTCATCACTTGAGGCTGATTTCCCGTTTGCAGGATAGGGTGATTAAAGAGAAATCTCAAGAAGCTGATGTTGCAGGAATGGCACATCAGAACTTAGAAAAAAATAGCTTTGCTTGTGATAAGTCTGCTTTAATCTTTCCCTTTTGTCTGCCTTATCACCCAGGGTTAGGCCAGTATCAGTACATTAAGTATTGTTAGTGAATACTGTGGCAAGTTTACAGATGTTGTAAAATCCTGTAAGCAGTGGAGGTCTTTTAGAAAACAGAGCTGAAGGGGTGCAGTAAGGCTAAAGCTCTTTCCAGAAGGCTGTGCTTTGGAGCTCTGGCTCAGAAGCATCTTACTATCTGTTAACAGGCAGAGAAGGAATGTTAATATACTCTTGAAATATAAAGATACTAAAGTCAAAGGTCAAATATATAGTCCAGTTTTAACTGGTTCTCCATTTCAATAATGATAATTGGTGCAGATTGAAGAGACTTTCAGTCCTGGGTGACCTCTTCCTCTCCATCCCATGCAGAGGGTACCTGGACCTGTAGTTGATTATAGTGGTGGGCATCCTCCTCATCAACACCGATCCAAGGAGCCTGCCTTTTCTAAGATGGTGAGTTAACTCAGTTAAACATTTTTTTTTAGGTTTCAACATATTAATGTGGTATTCGGAAGGGTATACAAGGAAAAGATGAAATAATTAAAAAGGCAGAAAAATGCTGAGTATGGAACAAAAATAGGCATGCTTTTGTTCTGCATTCTCTCAGTGTCCATGTGCTGAAGTCGCCAAAACACAGCACACTGCTACAGTTTCGATGAGTTCATTATGTTTGCTTCAAGGCTGCTCTGTGAAGAGACAGCAGCAAACCCTACATTTATGCCCAAGAGTTATTTCGGATGCTCCAGTTTTTGGATGCTCAATTAGAGATGCCTAAAGGAGCCTGCCTCTTCAGAGGCAGACTCGAAAATTCCGTTTCCTGAAGGTACCGGAGGATCACTCATCACTTCCAAATATCTTGATCCCTGCTATTTTTTTTCTTCACGATGCTGCTCTGCACTGGAAACTATACACTGAGATTTTGTAGCTGTTTGCTTTTTCTTTTTCTAGACTTCCTGGCGACCAAATACAGCTCCAGGAAATATGCAACACCCGCTTCACCTTCCACCAGTTCACAGCTGTGCTGCAGTAGGGTCTGTACCAAAGACTTCAACCTCTAAACAGAAGTGCCGCGCACCTGAAAATGATGAGCAGTTTGCCAGTGGGGTAAGGCCATGTTTCATTGTGAAAATAACATAATTTTAAAGTCAGCTTTATAATACTGCTTTACTACTGTATTTCCCATAACTGTGTACTTCAGGCAACATGCCGACCAAATGGTTATCAGCTTTTATTTAAACTCTCCTTTTTAACCTCCCCTTAATTTTCAAGACATTTTCTTATTGGTCTAATGCCCAATTCTTGATCACAGCCAGGAAAAACGTGATGACTTCTTCTTCATAGTATAAAATCTCTCTGCATGCAAAATTTTCTGCCTCTATATAGATTTTCTGTTATGTAGAGAGGGAGGTAGCTACTTGGTTACACCAATAACTCAGGAATATTTTCACATAGTTTTATGAGTTTTCATCTTCATCTACAGCTGCAAAGTAGCAAAAAACAAATTTCTTTTTTTTACCATTCGTCCTACTAAGTCACACTAGTGGATTCAGAGAGTGACAGCTTTCTGCAGTAGCCAGACATGATCTTGATATGTATGCAGTTACTTTCAGGTGAGTTTTGGACTTGTGTTGTGTTCTGGAAAAATGTTGCATAATTGGCTTTGTGTTAGGAGTTCCAAAGGACTGGAGGATTTTGGAATGGGACTGTGACCTGCTACCCTTGACTGGCAGGCACTGTATGAATTTACCCCTTCTGCTATGCATTTGCTCTGTATTGTGATGGTCACGATCCTTTCTTCAAGAATTTGCTGGCACTATCTATGTCTCTTCGAATTATGGGTGATTTAAATGGTTTCTTTAATGCTCGCTACTGACAAAACAGCTAAATCGGATCCAGAACATGAAATGTTTGCAGAATTTATTCTCTAGAGATGCCTTGCTTTTCAGGGCCCTGGTTCTCTGTTTGCATTTCATCCTGAAAGAGGACGAAACCTCCACTACAAATGGCAAAGAATCGTTTTGAACCACATCTTGTATAACTGATGCCAAATGATGTTACTGTTGGAAGATTCTGGCTGCTTTGGAATTTGCTTGCCATCTGAGAGAGCACATCAGTGCTGTGGGATTGTGCAGCATTCTGTCTGCTTGTGATCAGAACTCTGCATGGTTACAAGTAGTACATGGTTTACAACGTTGTATATATCTATGAGGGTGATGTTTTCAAGCAATCTGCCTGTTGCTTTGCAAATTAAAAGAAAGGGTTTTAGCACAGAAACGTTTTCATGAACAAAATTGCAAGCACCAGGTTAAGGAATTGTTCTAGAAGTATGTGGGTTAATAAACATAAAGAGCAGTCAAACCACGGTTAGTTCAATATGCTTGGTAGCTATTTTTGCATAATCTATTTAAACCTGGTTAAAATGTTTTTGCAGGGGGAGAGGAGTGGGGTAAGACTTATGAATTCGATGGAATATGCGACTGGTATATCCCCGTATCAGCTCCCCGTCATTAACAGTTACGCGATACCAGTGCCACCTGCCCCCCCGCAAAAAGGAGACAAGAGCGTAAATGCAGTGAGAAATGGGGTGCCCAGAGGCAGACGATTTCGCCCCACCACCGCACCAAATGGCTTAGAGCAGCTTTTACCAAAGGTAAGTTATCTTGGTCTACTTCTCAGTTTATACATGTGTGTATACCTAGTTTGCATAAACATTCACTGAATTTTTTTAATAAAGAAAATTTATTAAAATATATAACTGCCACCCATCTCTCTATATACTAAAATATTTGATGTTTTTCATCAGTTGGGGGGGGGAAAGGTGCTTAAACAGAAAAAATATAGCAAAATATTGAAAGCCTTCCATCTTAGTCAATCTGATTCTGTCTCTGGACACATCTAGTACAGACCTTCAGAGGGATATATGAAATGCCTTGAGCGTATGAAAACTTCATCTGTTACACTATAGCTCCAGCCAGTTTTGATTTGTGTAAAGGAAATTGTAGGAACCCAAGACTGGGAGGGGCCATATGGGTCATTAAACCTGGTCCCTGCAGTTTTGGACAATTCAATGCAATGGATTTTCAGTCCAAAATATTTTCCTGCCCTTCTGCATGTTACAAAACACATTCCAATTTAAGCAGCTCAAGGCCTGTCATAAGAGACTGGAAGCCTCAAGCGTACGCCGCACACACGTGATCTTTGTGTTCGCCTTTTGGTAGAGTTGGAAGCTGAATGCATTTTTTTGTGTGTTTCCTGCTGCAGAATTCTGGAGGATTCCCTAAGCCCTCGTTACGCAGCAATGCATTTGTTACCATGGTCTTTCTAGGAAAAAGTGTGCATTTATCTCATGATGACACTGATTACAGAGATGAAATCAAAGTCTATCAGCAGCATTGTGGAGGAGAAAACCTTTGTGTCTACAAAGGCAAGCTATTGGAAGGAGGTAAGGCTAAAGAGTCAAAGAGTTTGTATTGGTTCTGGCAAGATTTTTTTTTTTTTGGCTAAAATGTTGATGTGATATCAAAATTATTTCAGTTGAGCTCAGTCAAGATACATGCATGGAGGGATTTTTATACTGTCTGCCTCCGCACTAAATCTGGATCTACTGTTTCGTGATTGAAAGTGAGGTTACAGTTGCTTTTGCAAGTTAGGGTAGAATGAATTTAGAAAAATGATTTGACAAAATACTGTAGCTTAGATTAATTCTGTATAGAGATGTATGGTTAATAAATTGTAGTTGTAGCAGTAAGCTGTCCTTAAATAGGGGTTATCTGTTTCTGACTTGCTATAATACATCAGTGCATGTTGCTTATTATTCCAGAAGGAAAAATGCATAGTGGGATCCCAATTCCCATCTCTTTTACCTGAGTGCAATTCCGTCGCACCAGTAAAAGGCAAATTGAGTTCTGGGAAAATGGGAAGAGGAAATGTCTGGGAGATTTTCACTTATGAGGAAGAGTGATTCCACAGATCACATCCCTCATTCCAGCTCACAGAACCCGCTGTGTTTGTGTTTGCATATTCACTGGATGTGGGAAGATGATGCAGAGGTCCCTGCACTGCAGCCTGTCCCCTGAGGCTGTGGGCGCACTGCAGAGCGCCCACAGATCTGGTCAGGGCGTTTGTTGTAGCTGTGTCCCAGCTGTGCGAAAGGTGTCCTTTGTGTGTGCTCTTCTTGTCCTGAGCCCCATCCACACCTATTAGGGAACCTGCTGGAGTACAGTGTGGCTTCCTCCCTGCTGGTGTGTGCTCAGTTTGCTCTGGAAGGATACTATGACTTGTGGGTTAAGGGACTACAACCCAGTGTTCCCCCCCCAGCATGGAGCAGGGTAACAGCCTGAGTGCCCTTAAGGCCTGGATGCTGAAAAACGCCCTTGCAGGGTAGCCTGAAATGGCTCCAGAAACACCACCTTTCCAGCTGCTCAGTGTTGCTCTGAGTACAACCATATAGGTGCAGGCGCAGAGCTGCTAATATTGCAGCTGCACTGATCTGGAGCCTGGTTGCACTTTGCAAGATGCTGCACTGAAGAACGTGTGTGTTATGCTGCAGGAGCTCTAACATACTCCTGCAGGAGCTCTAACATACTGCTGCAGGAGCTCTAACATACTGCCGCACTGCACCTTGCAGGCACACACCAGGAATCCTAAGCTTCCTATGCATAATGTACACTCCTGTAACGCAAGTGGCAGAGTTTTTTTGAGACGGGAGGCTCTGCTCTCTGTTGTGCTGTAGCGATGAGCAGCCAAACTGATGATGTATTTGCTTGTCACAGGTGTGCCCAGCTTGGCGCTCCTGGGTCGGAAAGAGACCAGGCGGTTGTGTGGGGAGGAGATAGAGTCTTACCAAGTAACTCATACATCTGAGAACCTCAGAGGGCTGGGTGCTTTAGTGGTGATGCAGAGGAGATACAACAGTTGCAACAGGCTGACAGTAAAGCGTAACCTTTTTCTTTGAACCCTTTCCTTTCTGTGATTGCAGAGACCTTTCGGTTCATCTCAAAAAGGCACCATGGTTTCCCATTCAGCCTCACCTTTTTTCTCAATGGGATACAAGTGGACAGGTTGAGCTGTTGCTGTGAGTACAAGCATCAGAAGCGTTCCAGGCTGGGAGGCAGACATGGATGCTTCGGATTTCTCAATGTGGAGGGAGCATCTCCTTGCTACCGGTATGGAGACAAAGACACTTTGGATTTAGCAGCCCAGTTTTTAGAGAGTTTATCAGTTGTTTCCTCTTTTTTAATCTTTCTGGCACCCCACAACTCAGCTGTTTCTCGGTGCCCCTTGAAACGTGCAGAATTGAGCTTATCCCTCAGGGTCCCACATCCAAGGATGCATCAATGTCAGCTACTTTTGTGCTGCCTCTGCAGTCGCTCTGTGGAGTACGCACAGCGGCGGACAGTGTTTGCACGGGATCTGTCAGCTTCTCAGGAGGCAGTCGGCACTTCCTCAGCAGTCGTGTATGGAGGAATAGGTGTGGGGTGGCGCACGTACACACATATGCCACTTGCATGTTTCTGGTGGAAGTGATAGTGAAACAAATAGCAAGAGTGCTGCTGAGTCAACTGTAGTTTTCAGGGGTTTCTTTGAGATTGTGAGAACAAGATAATTTATTTTTAAACAGCTCTGCCTATAAGGTGGGATTCTCCTGTAATACCCCTGGCTGCAGAATAAGACAGTATTAAATGTTAGCTATGTTTCAGACAACAAATGAGCGCAGAAGATTCTCGGTTTGGGGCAAAAGTCAATGCTGTGAGCAACAGCTGTGGTTTTGCCAAGAGGCTTTAATTTTAATAAAAACTTCCTTTTGTGTGATTGTTAAGTCAGGCCAGACAAGTAAACTTCTGCACACATGGATGATTTTCAAACCTTTTTGTTCTTTTTACAAGTAATTTTTAAAAGAGCAGCAAGCAGTTGGAAGAAGAGAACCTCAACAGAGCTAAAATCCATTTTTCAGATAAGGACCAAATTCTAAGAAAAAAATTCTACTTTATTGTACCATATATTTTCTACTCCAATCTAACACTGAACATGATTTATGTAAATGCATTACTTAGTATGTTCAAAGTAGTGAAGAGCATCTGAATTCAGAATGGATATAGTGGCTATAGAGTTTACGAAATGTCCAAATCCTGGCTTTTTTCGTGTCTCCTTCAGGTCAAGTGCAGATGTATTTGTTTCCTGTTTTGAGTACGACACCACATCCACACATTAAATACCCACTCTTATTCTCAGTAAAGATCCTAGCTGATTCTCCCTGTTGGGTTAAGGCTTTGGTTCACAAAGAGGTGATGCCGCAGTGATTTCTACACTGATGCTGTGATCCTTGCATCGAGAGTTTTCTGCTGGCTTAGATCCAGCATTTCCATACAGTAGAAGTGCTTCAATATCTCAGAGGTCCCTGAAAAAATACCACAAACAAATAATTAAAAACTAGGACTCTTTTCAGAAATTGTTACGTTTACGTTTTATGCCCACAGAACTGAAGGATTTCTAGACTGAGTGACTGTAGGATATTCCACTGTAGTTTGTAAACAGCTGGAATGTGAGGGGAATTGCAATCAAGCCTTACAGAAAACAAGCAATTTTGATGGAGGAAAAGTTTTTAAGACCTAGGTGTCTGTGAAGAAAATAGGGTTTTCCAGAGAGACTTGAGACTAGCTAGAGTGATCGTTCCAGTTTCAATTGCATCCTCTACTTGCAGATTTGAATCGACATGCTATGAACAGCAGAATATCCTGGCACTCATAGGTGGGGTAGGGTGGCTCTTTGTGCCTGCAGTTAATGTTAATCAGGAGTAGGAACTCTGGTCTCTTACATGAGCCTCCTACCCATAATGTGGAGAGGCTGTCACTCCATTTTACACAAGAGGAGCAGTCTCAACAAGCAATTCAAAATGCTTTGTTTTCCAACTGTTTGGGTTTCTGTTAGGTAGCAAAAACAGGACAGAAACTGAAAACAATTCAATTTCAACCTCTCTCTTCCCCCGCAGTTATTAGACCCAGCAGACAAATTAAAAAACCAGTCTTATCCACAAAACCTGAGTTATCACTTTTTTGGGTGTTACAGCAGGATCTGAATCAAGCACACCTCTGGCTTGGGGCTTGTCTGCCTTTCTCGGTGATTAAACCTTCACAGATTGTGCTCGATGTAGCTTGAAGTTAATGGACGTTTATGATAATTTTGGTTTTACAGAATCACAGAATCACAAGGGTTGGAAGGGACCTCGGGAGATCATCTAGTCCAACTCCCCTGTTTTGACAGGTTCTCCTAGAGCATGTTACACAGGACTTCATCAGGCGGGCTTTGAATATCTCCAGAGAAGGAGACTCCACACCCTCCCTGGGCAGCCTGTTCCAGTGCTCCGTCACCCTCAGAGTAAAGAAGTTTTTCCTCATATTCAACTGAAACCTCTTATGTCTCAGTTTGTGCCCATTGCCCCTTGTCCTGTTGCTGGGCACCACTGCAAAGAGTCTGGCTCCATCCTGTTGACTTCCATCCTTAAGACATTTGTATGTATTGATGAGGTCCTCTCTCAGTCTTCTCTTCTTCAGGCTGAACAAGCCCAACTCTCTCAGCCTTTCCTTATAAGGGAGATGCTCCAGTCCCTTAATCATCCTAGTTGCTCTCCTCTGGACTCTTTCTAGGAGTTCCTCATCTTTCTTGAACTGGGGAGCCCAGAACTGGACACAGTACTCCAGGTGGGGTCTCACCAGGGCAGAGTAGAGGGGGACGATAACCTCCCTCGCCCTGCTGGCCACACTCCTCTTAAT
>NW_009259308.1:1878137-1896145 GCF_000687185.1 Egretta garzetta
CCACTCCTCCCAGTTTTGTGTCATCAGCGAACTTGCTGATGGTACACTCTGTCCCCTCGTCCAGGTCATTGATGAACAAGTTGAACAAGACTGGGCTGAGTACTGAGCCCTGAGGAACTCCACTAGCTACCAGCCTCCAACTGCACTCTGCCCCGCCGATCAGAACCCTCTGAGCCCTGCCATTCAGCCAGTTCTCAATCCACCTCACTGTCCACTCATCCAACCCACACTTCTTGAGCTTCCCTATGAGGATGTTATGGGAGACAGTATCAAAAGCCTTGCTGAAGTCAAGATAGACAACATCCACCGCTCTCCCCTCGTCTACTCAGCCGGTCATGCCATCATAGAAGGCTATCAGATTTGTCAGGCATGATTTCCCCTTGGTGAATCCATGCTGGGTACTCCTGATGATCTTCTTTTCATCTACTTGCTTGGAGAGGACACTCAGAATGAGTTGTTCCATCACCTTTCCAGGGACGGAGGTGAGACTAACCGGCCTGTAGTTCCCTGGGTCCTCCTTCTTGCCCTTTTTGAAGACTGGAGTGAAATTGGCTATCTTCCAGTCCTCAGGCACCTCTCCTGTTCTCCACGACCTTTCATAGATGATGGAAAGTGGCTCAGCAATGTTGTCTGCCAGTTCCTTCAGCACTCTCAGGTGCATTCTGTCGGGGCCCATGGATTTGTGGGTGTCCAGCTTCCTTAAAAGGTCCGTAACCTGACCCACCTCAACCAAGGAAAGGTCATCCTTTCTCCAAGCTTGCTTGCTTGTTTTAATCTGTTTATACTTCAATTGTCACCTTTAAGTGCAGACAGCGTTACTCTCCTTCAAGGAGGAACTGCATCTGTGTTTGTGCAGCACTTGGGGATTTTAGGGTGCTTCTTCAAGTCAGTCGTTATCACTAACCTTGTCACCTGAGTGGCAATGCAGAGGTAGGTAGGTACCTGATAATGAGCTAAATAGCTCGTTGCATCCGCTGCCCTTCTGTTGTTCACAGAAAGAAAAATGTGATACTTCCCAATTCTCCTTTTCTTTTTATAGGTGCATTATTGCAATGGGTCTGGACAAAAAACCATCCCCTCCCAAGAGGAAGATGGAGAACCATGAGGAAAAGCATGTGGGTTCCCAGAGAGATGAGGTGCACAGTGAACCAAGTAAAAGCAGTGTTGAGCAGAAATCAAGGAAAGATTCAGTGTTAGTCATCTTACCAGGTCATGGAGTGAGTGTGGAGACTACCGAGGACAAAATGGAGACTGGACAGGAGTACAGAAAAGAAGAAAGGAAAAAACTGTCGGATCGTGAGAGCGAAGGTAGTCAGGAAGACACCGGTAAAAATGGTACAGTATTCCAAAACAGAAGCAGGGGATGCTAAATGGGAGAGGACGATTCTGGAGAAGGTATGGGATTGTGGGCCTCCAACTTCACATGGAGCATCCTCTCTTAGGACACCTCATGTGTGAGAAATGTGGTGTTTCCTGTGGCTGGGCAATAAAATTAGTGGGCCTCCTTTGAGCCAAGCAATAGGATGAGGGGATTTGGCAAGAGCCAAGAAGGTGAATAAGGAAGGTCTGAGAGGCTGAAAGAGGAGCCTGGGATAGGTGGAAAAGCAGGAGGAAAGTGGAGCACAGTGAAGAAGAAGAATGGCAGCAGGTGGAGGACAAGAAGAGCAGAAGGAAGAAATAGGACTGGGTGTGGGTAGGGAGACAGTGAGTCTGAGGTGAGCTTCTGAGGGAGACAGGACATAGCATAAGGTGAATGGAGAGAAGACAGTGGCCATAGGGGCAGGAGGTGGAAAAGCCTCCTGCTGCCTGACGTGAGATGGATGGGAGGGAGGGACGAACTGCGAAGGGGAGGAGGCTGAATGCTGGGTCCAGAAGGGGAGGGAAGGTGGGAGGAGCATATAGCAGCAAAATGTCAGCAAGATTTAGCATCAGATGAACTGTTTTGGTCTTTTCTCCTGCCTGTTGCCAGCTGGAGTGCAATGCTTTGTTCACCTAAGGCTCTTCCCAGTCCCTTCTCCACCACACTGCCCCAGGCACCGCTTCCCTGACACCTCCCCAAACCTCCAGCTTCCTCGCTTGTCTGAGCATTTGTTCCCTCTGCTCCAGGTCTACCAGCTCACCTTTCTTGCCTTCTCTGCTCCGACCCCGCTGGAGCTATCATTCTTTCCCTTTGCTGAACGCTCCCGTTGCCTGTTGTAGCTGGCTGACCTTGCCCCTTTTGCTTGAGTCCCATCTCGTTTCTGTTGACAGAGATTTAAAAAGAAAGATGGGAGAGAGGCTGCCCTTGCTGATAGTTTGCCCAAGGGGTGTTTCTTGTAGCAGACAAAGATAATATTTGTGGTATAAAAGTGATGCGTGGCAGCTCCAACTGGATGCTCAGAATGTGCCGTTTCCCCGGTGCCGCCTAAGGCCGGTCCCTGCTGCCACCAGGCTGCTTACAGCTCTGCCGGCTCCTACGGAAAAAGACGGTGAGCTCAGCCTGCGCCTTCCCTTGCTCCTTATTATAAAGCCTTTTTCAGACTAAGTCAAATTAGAGACAGAGTTTAATTCCTGCTTCCTATTCCTATTTTTACTTTCATAATTCTGCAGTGCTACTGCTCAGCTTCCTCGTTAGTCCCTGTGGATGCGTGTTTGTGCTTAATCAAGCCTTTCCCCTGCCAGGAGGTGGGCACCTTTCTGACAGTTACCTAAGGAGGCCTCACTTCCAACAATGCAGTTGGAATCTCAATTGATTTTTAATACAGAAAATAAATCTCCTTACTCCCTTAATTCTCATTGTCTGCGTAATTGTTTATGTGCCTAATTGGTTCTGCATCAGATACTCTTCCTTTCTGTCCTTGGCATTCTGTCACTTCAGTACTTTAGAAGTACTGATGCAAAGAAAGAGAGGTGAGCAATAAAATCTGAAAGGTGAGAAATTATGGCCACGAGGAAAGCTGGTGTGTCATCAGTGACAGCTCTCCTTCACAATTTAGGTTGTTTGCCTCTCTGCTGCATGTGCAATGAGCTATAGTGGTAGCAGTGGAATGGCAGAATTTTAAATGGAAATCACTGACATCACTGTGCATCCTGGTGCCTGGGATTTTAAACTGCAGCCTTGGCTGGAAAGGGAAGGATTTTGTAATGCATATGCATGAAGACAGTCGTTACCTATAGATGTGAGCAAAGTTATCTATCAAATGCTACAACTCGTCAGGCCAGTAGCCTGGGACGAAATCTAGACCGTGTTGATGTGAGAATGGTAATTCTGACATAAGCTTCATTTGTACTGGGATTTCACCTGGGACTCCAGTGAGCATATTAGAACAGTGTGGTAACAGAATGTTCCTCTGCAGTGCCCTTTGGCTGGATTTAATTAATTCATTTAGTTTGTAAGCCACTTCTTTGTTAATTAGCCACGTCAATCCACATTCATCTTACTTTGCGCTACGGTGTATTAACTTTCTCCAGCTTTCTCTATTGCTTTAAGGTTTTTTTCATCACAAGTTTTTCTCCTGTAATGAGTCTGTCTTGCATTTTATTTCTGAGTTTGCCCAGCTCTTAATTTTTCTAGTCCTTTCAGCAGCTAATGATTTCGTTTGGTTTGTTTTTAATGTTAATACATCACACATGATGCATCGTTCAGTAGCTTTATGGCATTTTTGCTGCTCTATCTATGAAGAACATGATGCTTTTTAATGATAATGTGCTCTTACGATTCCTATCTGTGGTCTTAGGTTCCCTCAATGTTTTAAAAAGATTGAGGAAATGCAGAGGCAAAAGGAGATTAATGAAATTAACCTCTTGTCTGCTTAAAAAAGAACTTTATTAGTTGTGAATTCCATTTCTTTTCTCGCAGTATGGTTCTTTTATTTTAGAGTATGATGAAGATTTTGAAGCAGATGAAGAAGTTAATGAAGAGGGACAGACTGGTGATCAAATGAATGGAGTGTCAAAGTCATCCTCAGATGATAAAAAATGTATTTTAGACTATGAAAAGGAGAGTAAAACCTCATCACAGAAGACACTGCAGGCCTCTGATGGTGAGAAAGATGAAAGTGATGGATATTCTGACAGTGACTCAGAGGATGATAAACAAGGTGAGTTTTTTTCATAATGAGGCTTAGAGGAGTTGACCTGATGCGTGTTTTACGTTTTGTGTGTGTCCAGTACGTGTGTTGAGTCTGCATAGGAAGACCCTTGCAATTCCTACTGAATTGGTAAAATACATCTATTTTATCTCTTATTAATTCTACCATCTGTCACTGAAATACAGCCAAACCCACTGGCAATGTAAGCGTGTGCCAGCTCACAGCAGACATTGCTGAGCTATTTAGTTGTGGAAATGGAGATGGACCCAGTCAACAAATTAGCTCTAAATACTCAGGGCAGATCAGCACTTCATGTCAGTGGTCACCGACATCTGAGAAGCTACGACCCCTTACAACTGCTGAGGGTACACACTTTTATCTGAGAAGTCACCCAGAAACCCAACGTACCACCTTGTGTTTTAGAAGTGCTGTCTTTAATGGCCCTGAATAATCAGAACCTCAGCTTTCTCCTCTGGTACATCACTGACTCTGTCCTGGCCCAGGGAGGAGACGCCTGGCTCTGAGCAAGTAAGGGTCTGAATCAGGAAAATAGTCTGTGATTTTTGATCCAAACGCAGGTACAAAAGTGTGCAGTGAAATGTCCACCACCATTATTATTATTAATTCAGAAAGATTAAACTGGTCTGAAATAAAGTTTTGCAGAATAAGTAGCATCTTTTGCCGTTCAGCACTTTTAATGTCTAGCATTTCAACTACTGGCCTTTCTGCAATCCAAGCTGTGCATCTTCATAAATAATCCCAAAGAAAACTTGCAGGCAATTTCTCATTTATTAGGCAAATGATAGAATTCCATCCACCACGTGCTGAATAAGCCTAAAGTGAACTGCCTCTTCCTTCTGGCACAGTGTTTTATTTCTCTCTAACATTTCTCCTCTGTGGCTTTGTTAGATCCTGAGCTGACTTAAGCGCCTCTTGCTTGTCATAATGCACCAGGATTTCTCCATTTACTGCTGTTTTAGAATGAATTACTTTATCTTCCTTACATTTGACAGTCCTATTGTGCAAACTGTTTCTCAACATTACTTTCACATTTGTATTTCTAGGTGAATTAAACAAAGGTAATACAGCTGTTTGTGAAAAGGTTGCAGCTGCAAGAAAGATCCAGTCTTTTTATAGAAAGTATAAAACTCAGCAGAAATTCAAATCAGGTTTGAAACGTCCTTGCTTATAAAATCATTGCAGTGATCAAAAAGAACCTGAAATTTTGTTTCCTTGTGATAATCGGAAATAGCCTGTGATTCATGAATAATCAGTACAATTAAGCATTCTTTTCTGCTTGTTAGTGTACGGCATTACAAACTTTTTCATGACTTTGATCCGCTGCGTCTCAAGCTCTAGCAGTGTGTGATGATCCAGTGAAAGTGTGTGGATGCATAGGTGTGCACAGGTGGAAAGGAACCGCAAGGGCCTTTCATGGCTACCTATGTATTAAGGCCTTCATTAAGGGCCGCCCTTATTCACCTTCGTTTCTACTGGGATATAGTACTGCTGCTTGCACCAAAACTCACGAATTCAATATAAATTTTTCTATGATGAGGAGAAAAGGCTGTTGGGAAGCCACCATATCTTGAAATATGGACATTTAACATCAGCAACTAACAGTGTAAAACATGTAGTTGTCTAGGCAGGGGCTCCGTACCGGTCAGCTGGCAGGCACTGCTAACGTTTTTCAATTTGTGTTTGCTTTGTTCTCCTGCCCTGCAGTAGCTCAGGACGTGCGTTTAAATCATTGCTGCTAACGTTTTTCAATTTGTGTTTGCCATGGTTTGCTTTGTTCTCCTGTCCTGCAGTAGCTCAGGACGTGCGTTTAAATCATTTACATTCTCTGTGGTTTTAAATAAGATAGGTTTAATCTTCTTTCTTAGCAGCCTGATTTGCTGCTTCTATCTTTTACATTAGCACACTAATAGAGTGTTCATCAGTTATTACTTGCATCTCATTTGGCAATCAGCAGCGGGCCATGGGTGTCCGGCGCCAAGCAGCATTGCCTCCGTAGAAATGAGGGAAGCTGTTTTCAAAGGTGCTTCTTGAGAATCACACGACGTGGAGTCATTTTTCCCTTTGGCCCACATGAGCTGTGACGTCTTAACCTTTTCTCTGTAATTTTTGAGAAAGGAGGCAGAGAAGCTGGCTTTACTTCTTTTGTCCTGTTGTGTTTGCTGAGGATGTGAGGAAGAGACAGGTAATATTCTAATTTGACATTTGGTATTTTAGTGTAAGGAGTGGTTACCCAAATACAGGATGGGTATCTAGAGGGGCTTCTAGAAGGCTAAATATATAAGTAAGCAAATAATGGAAGAGGCATGTATCAGGAGCTAGGGATACCAGTGGAAAAGCCTTTTTCATAATTGTTGGTTACACTGTGAGTGCATCTGTTCCGTGCTCTGAGTTCTGTTTGACTGCTCCCCGTAGGTGTAAATGACTGTCAGCAAGAGGAGCAGTGCTTCCAACGTTTACCTTCTTGGGGCAGGAAGCCTGAAGGAGTTCTGCAGTCCTTATTTAGCACGAGTAAATGGTATACTATAACATTAGATAAGGATGTTTTAAGGTTACTGCTAGCTTTGGGTGACATTTCAGATAATTGGAATTTTGGATTTCTAGGGACTTTGCATTTAAGTTTGAAGGTCGGGATGAGCTTTTTGTTTTGGCTGTCGTGATTAATCTTCAAAGAGATTTCTATGCTCAGGGTGGTAGAAGCATTCAGGAACCAATTGGCATCTACTTCTTTGCACTTGCACAGAATGAGTTTACAAACAGTAAACAGTGGAACCCAAACTGGTGCAGGGCATTTCCTTCTGCACAAATAGGAAATTCATTGTAGGAAGGGTTTGTTATCTCCCAAGTGTCCTTTTACTGTTTGCCTGGTGGCATGGGAGTCCTCATCTACTTTTATCCAGATTTGGTTTTAATCCTTTGAAGAAAATGGTAACTTTTTTGCATTGTTTTTCTTAACCACCCTAGGCACTGGTACACTGAACACAAAATGCCTGTGGTTTTTTATTCGTTTCCTATTAGTTGATTTTTCATATTTTCCCCTTTGTAATGAAATCTTCCTACTTTTTTTTTTTCCATCGCTGAACAGAAGAGGTGGAGAGAAGGGTTAAAAAAAAATGTGGGCTTTTCCCAACTGAGATGTAATAATAAATTTATGAAAAATAAGAATTCATTGCTAATTCTGAGGACAAGAACAGCTTTCTGTTTGAATGAAGGACCCTTACTCTCTGAAAATACTCTGCGTGGGAATATTTCAAGCAACTTTAGTAGCAACTACTAGTTCCATTTCTTTTAGGAGATTATTAAAGTGTCTAATAGGTCTCAACAGTGGCAGATTTTTCTGGATATTCATTATTAAAAAGATTTTTCTTTAATTTAACTCCATGGGTTTTAGTTTTGCCTTTTTGCGCATCCATAAGCAGTTCTTTTCCCTTCTTTATGTTTATATTTACATATTCTCCAAGACAGAATTTCCCCTGCCTGGATCATAATTTTCCCAAATCTTATGTAGTTTTTCTCTTATAACTGAATCCATATAGCTCTTTAATATCCAAGGGCAAGAGTACTGTGCTGCATCCCCACCATGTCTTTGCACCCCTGTAATTAGCTGGTCTCAAGGGTGGTCCCTTTTACTTATTAGGCCTAGCTGGATTTTTCTTCCTTGAGTTTGATTAATCTCTTCTTGAACCCATGTGAACTTTGAACACCAGCAATGCTGTGTAGCAGTAAGCTCTACTGTTCAGCTAAATATTAGAAGAAGAATTATTGCTTTTTTTTTCCCCCTCAAATTTTCCACTTATGAATTTCATATGGTGGTCCCTGTATGTTTTTTTTAGAGTAGACAGGGAGCTTCATCTCCAGTTCAACTTGAATGGCTTACACATGATTTTGAAGGTCTTTATCATATTCACTAAGATAACAGGAGTGCACTGAAGGACTGTTGATATAGTTGAAATCTTTTGTTAAATGGAGCTCAAGAAACTATTCTAAAACCTGTCTGAGTCATATTTAGAGGTCCTTTTGGAGGTGTATGCCTGTGTGATTGATGGAGCTAATCTGGTTCATTTCCATTGTCAGAAAAAAATATGTTAAATGGCTTTGATTTTAACACTTTGATACACCTGGGCAATTTTCTTCTATTACAGTTACTGGAATTTTGTCACGGTGTCCTCAGATGGTGTAATTTAAGAGACTGATACAAGATGAGCGTCTGTCCCTTTGTGCATAGCAAAGGGAAATAGTGGCCAATGAATGCAGATGTCTGAGTGACAAATACTAAAACAAAATTATGTTTTCTATTTCTAGACAGGAGGCCTGCACGCTCTCTCTCATCCATCAGTACTCAGTATAGCAGTGAAGATGATTCTCATGCTGAAACGATGAAAGACAATATTAAGGGCAAAGAGGAGTGTAATATCAAAAGGGCATCTGATACTGCGGCACATGCACAATATGGAAATGAGAATGGGGAGAAGAAACTGCTCAGAATGGAGGAAAATCAGGAAACTTTTGCACTGGAAAAGGAAGGAATAGATGAAGCAGAAAAGGCAAAACCAGAGGATCTAACAGCAAGGGAAGATACTGGAATTTTTCATGAAAATGTAATGGCAATACAGCATCAAAGTCCTGAAGTTAATGGGGAACTCAAAGAGGCTGGGTCAGTAGAAAGTAACGTAGTGGAAGATGGGGACAAGAATGCAAGTACCAGGAGGGATGATGGGGAGGAAAGTCTTCTGGCGCCTTTAGAAAGCAGTATGACGGAAGTGGAGGACAGCAATGAAGAGACTCCTCAGGGCGATGAAGGAGGTGGTGAGTACAGTCCCCCTGCATGACCGTGAGCAAGTACTGCATGCAACTGCTGCTGTCTTTGCCTTTATACTAAGTCATGGTGCAGCATAGGGAATGCAGTTGCTGGACTGTTTCCAAGCTACTAGAATACTCTGTGCTGCTGTGAGCTAAATAACCACCCAGAATGTAACGTTGGGTTATTGTTTCTTTTCTAGTGTTTCCAGTGTAAGGCTTAGGCTATTCTTTTTTACTCCAGTAGTTGGGTTTCACATATCACGCAATTATTATAAAATCCAAACGTGATTTATTACCTATCGGAAAATCTGTGTGCTAGATTGGGGGACTCTGTTTATAATGTTGAAATACTAGATTCAAAAAGTACACCAAATCTTACCAAGTGAATCATGGTGCAGCAGATGAAGATCAAAAGTATGTCAGTTGATCCACGGTTGTGTTGCTTCACTGTGCAATGGATTTGTTGGCAAGGAGTCAATCAGTTAGTTGCGTGACACCTCGTTTTACTGTTGACAAAATGGACATCTTGCAGTTTCAACCTTACCTTTATGGATAATGGGCAATTAATAAAAGGTTGGCCGCATCAGCAAGGCTTTGCATTATTATATCTGGAGAATGGGAAAAAATGTAAGCCCTTGCTTTGCAATGTCATTGAGGTCATGGGGGATACATCTGGGACGCTGTTAAATCGGGCAGTATAAAAGAATAGTTGTCTGCACTGGTGCTGATGTAAAGGAGAGCCACAAGCCACAGTAGATGAAATTTCCAGTTGACTTTCTGTATGCTGGATTTGCAGTGGAATGTAGAAAGCTTTTCCTTTATTTTAATAGAAGTTTTTGGTTCTGTTTCTATTGCTTTCTGTTGACCCCAGTGCAACTATCTAAGATAGCCATGTGTGGAATAAACAACTTGAACGCTGGTGCTTAATGCTTTGCAGGTCTGTTGCTGCTGGGTTGCTTTGACTGTCTTGTGCATTGCTTTTGCTTTGTTATGCATTCAGAATTGAGGCAGTAAAGACAGTAGCGTACTATTCATTGAATAATGCTGAAGTCTTCAAAGGTGTTTGCTTCTGGAACCCCTCTCTTCACTTGTGTGAAAGAAACTTCAATTTAAGCACCTTCACCGTTGGGCTCCGATGAATTGAGTAAAGACTACTGAAGAAGAACAAACTTAAAAAAATTAGAGGACAGAATATTATGCTGTAATACAAAACCAAGGAAAGATCAATTGAATGTGCCAAGCTAGTAATCTGGTACTGAGTTAGCCTAAGACAATAGCGTTGTTCTTTATTAGCATAAATTCCTGCGTGAGTACATTCAGCGCACATGGTTTCCTGGCTCTGGGTTTGAACAGAGATCCTCTATCAAATATAGACAGATTGCCCAAATGTTCTGTAGGTAACAGCGTTTGCTTCTTAGTCAAGTCCTGCATCACCGCTGCTGCCAGGAGGCTACCTGAGATTTGGGGACAGTGCAGACAAGGAAGGACAAGAAAAATAATTGAATTATAAAAATTACAGATAGGAACGACTTCCTAATTTGCACACAGATTTTTCCCCATCTACATGGGAGTTAGCTAGATAAATTCTATGGTAAATAAAGAATTGCCAAGAGACTGTGTGTAGAGCAATGAAAGAAAAAGCTAATACTCTTTTTGAGATATAATGAGCATGCTAAAGAAATATTGTGGGGTAACAAAGGTTGCATGGGAACCTTCCCTTCTTCTAGGCACTTAGTGCAGTTGCTGCCATGATAAAGATTCTAATTCACAACTTTAAGGATGTATATAGTCTTAAAAGGAATTCCAGATGGTTACACCTCCCACCATGCCAGTCCTCCAAAAGGCTGAGGGCTAAAAACCTCCAGAGACACCCAGAGGGCTGAAGGAGCTCAGTCCTTTACTGCAGAATTGGTTCTCAATCCGTTCTTGGGCCTCCCTGATTTTTTCCACACGAACTTCTATGTAGGGCTGGTCCTTCCCATCAGCCATCCAGCCTGCATTTAGATGAGACTGGTAGGGCACTGTTTTGGTTTTGTCCCAACAAGACCCATCATGCTCGTGACAGGATTTCTCCTAACCAGTGCCGTCGTTAACAGTGCAGAACTAATTTATCAGAGAAAATTGTATATGCTGAAGAAAGCCAAAGGTGCAAAATGCTCGTCTGGGGTCGTTCAGCTGCAGGCTGAGTCTGGGCAAATCAGAACCAGTGGTGTGACAGGATCTGTCAGAAGTATGGAAACACCTGGGATGATCTCCTGCTGCGCGTTTTCTGATCGTGCTGTGCTCTTTGTGATGAGGAGATATTGCTGATCCCAAGAGAGAAAATTATTGTGAGCAGTATTTGTCATCCTTCCCTGGGCTCTGTGTTTTGATAGACTGTCAATTCCCCTTTGTCAAATGTTACGCAGGCAGTAAACTGCAATGAATGGGAACTGCCAGCTAGCCAGACTTCAGGCCTATAATCAGGTCAAAGTAAAATAGATGCACCATACCTAGCAAAAGACTTGGTATTTCAGCAGGTTGAAGAAAGTGCTGCCTGTACCTCTGTGTGAGGCAGCCAAGGGATGTCCTGGAGCGGAAAGCTTCTTGTCTTCTCTGCCAAGCTGAAATGTCAGAATGATTCAAGCAGGTTGTGCACTGTTGCACAGAGACCTTTGTCAGGATCTTGGGTCCCAGGAGGAATCTTATAAACGCTCTCCTGGCACCTTCCCTGCTCAACCTTCATGGCTCCTTGCAGAGCAGATCTTAGTGCTTCACCCAGGTGAAATGTGACAGCAAGGAGTGAAGCCATCACTGCTCTTTAGGACCTATGGTATAGGCAAAAAGGCATTCGTGCTGAGCAAGTGCCTTTTGTACTGTAGACTGAAATGGTCTTTTAAAAAAATTCCTCACATTTCTCTTCAGAGCTGTGTGGGTGCAGGGCACTGATGGGGTAGGAAGGATGGGTGTAAGCATAAAGTAGGAACAACCACCAGAGGAAGAAGAAGAAGAAAAAATGTTTTAAAAAGTGAAAAACAGGAAGAAAAACAATATGTACAAGGGTGAGTAGTAAGTAGTAAGATACAAGTAGTAAGTAGTAAGATCAACAGTGTAGAAAAAAACAACCTCATAGAAAAAGGGTGAGAAAGCACAGGGTGTACATTGGCAAGAGAGAGGCAGGGATTTCGGAAGAGTGCAAGATTGTGGCAGGGAAGACAGCGTTAAGTCTTCTCCTCACTGTGAGCAGTGTAAACAACACCTCTCCCACTCCTGGACCTTTCAGTGCCCAGGCTGACTCTGAAGCAGCAGACAGATTAAATCCCATACGCACAGCTACATGTACAGAAAAGTCAGTCTCATAAGAACTGATAGCCTTTTTTTCTTAATAAATTGCTGCCACATGCAAGTACATGTGATTTCAACACACGACGCCCAGAAGTGCCTGTGATCCGTAGAAGACGGTTTGAGGCAAGACAGTATTTCTGTAGGTTAAGCATGGAGTTTGGATGAGCGTAGTGGCCAGGTTGGTCGGTCTTATTGTGCTTATTTTTATGCACCTACAGAGGCTATAGAGGCCATTCGACTGTAAAACCAAGTACGAGATTTGACTTGATGCTGTCAATCCATACCAGTGGCAAACTAGCAAGCTCTTTTTGTAAAAGACTAAGCCAATAACTGCAACAGAAGAGGGAAGGTACAGAAAACTGATGGAACTTGAAGGGAGAAGTCTTGGTTGCTGGAGGGAAGAGCTCTCAGAGGAGATACTGAAGGGGTCGGACTGTGCACCTAGCTGGAATACTGCTCATAAAGAAGTTGTTTAGTATTGCTAGCTTGGAAGCCATCCACATAATCATTCAGCAAGTCGTAAAGCAAAAGTGGAACTGATAGCACAATCTTAACAATAATGTCAAACGCATGACTTGACAGTGAAGCATCACAATCATTGCATTTACAGAGCAGAAAATACTTCCCCACTTACTTATAGGCAAGCGTAGGTCTTCAGTCACTTATGTTAGTTTGGGGAATTGAGGAATCATCCGAACTGTAGTTGTGATCTTAACATAGATTTTTTTTTTCTTAAAAAGTATTCAGAGAACAATAACCATTTTATGTCTATAAAACAATGTTGTTGCTTGTATGTTGGACCCCCTTCAGACTGCCTGACAAAAGCAATCTCACTGTTTTGTGAAAATGTTGTGGAAGATTGCTGCTCTGTGTTTTAGTAGATGCTCCTGCATGAATTTTCCCTTGGATTTTTAACGATTGTCTCTATTTTGTTTTAATCTACTTAAAAAAAATTATTGTTCGCGAAGATTTACATGGCTCCGATCAGGCCTTCCTTAACATTTCAAATTTTAAACCAAGCAGAGATAGCTGGATGACTTCTACTCCCCTTTTGCTTTTTAATGGTCTCTCTTTCTTTGTTCCTCTTTTGTAACTGTGTGATAGTTTTTGAAGATTTCAAACCAGTCCAGGAGGAAATAGCAAAGGTAACTGGAAATGATCATCATGCGAATTCTGAACCTGAAACTGGTGATTCCTGTGCAAATGAGGAAGAAGAGAACCTAACAAGTACAGAGCGTGATGCCAATGAAGGTGAGGTTGGCTGTCGACCAGGGACATGGATTAAATTTTATTCATCTGAAGTCTTTTTATAGAAGTGTTTGCCCTATCCCTGTCCTTTCTACACTATCAAACCTTCCTTGTGCTCTTTTCTTTTCTAACTTGTTTAAAATTGGGTGATGATTGGCTGCCTTCTGTAGTCATGTATAAATAATACTTTTTTGGCAGTTATAATGGTCCTAGGTAAAGAATCCAGGCCATGAAAAAACTGGCTGCCAGTCAAGAAAATAGCTGTGGAAAGCAGGAATCCAGTGAGTTTCCCTTTGCTTCCAGGTAGCGTGGGGCCTCCTTGGGAAATGTATTCTCAAGACAGGCAGGATGAGACTGACAGACTTGGAATGAAGCTGAGCTGCAGCCTTCATTTCCATGCTGTACCCCATTTGTCTCCCAAACTCATCTCCCTGTTAGCAGTTGGCATAATTGGCAGTGAGGAAATTTCGGCTTGATCTCGTTTCCCTCCAAGAACATTTCTGGTCCTTGCAGCCCTAGTAGTTTATTGCTGGGGACTTGATGTGCCTGACAGAAGACCCCGGCGTATTGTTACAGGGAATATTAAAGCCAGCCATCCTGCTGCAGCAATGAGACGAAGGGAAAGTAAGATTCTACTCCAAGGTAGCAGTGAGTCTGAAAAGAGAAGAAAACCATAGGTTAAAACTGACTTCAGTCTGCACCGTTGTTCCTACATTTCCTTCTTCCATCCTCTAAGAGTCTTAACAGCTGGCAGGATCAGGTCATACACATTGTTTTTAAATTGCCAGTTGTGCACTGTCTTGTATTATGGCACATTAACCCAGGGGGTTCTAAGTTTTTTTTCTGGTCAGCTGGGAGCTTTTTGATCTGCTAACTCTAAGAATATAGTCTTTTAAGGTTTGTTGTCTTTCATCCAGAAGGTGTATGCAGGAGGCTGGAGGTTCCTTCTCATCTCTGGTCTGTAATTGTCTTTTTCTTAGGAATTCTTTCTCAGATGAGATTGCTTCTGCCTTGTTCTCATCAGCTGACCACAAACAACTGTCTACAACATTTAATTTCAAACTCCAGTAGTCTTCATGTGTTGGTCTTCCCAAGGATTTCTGTTTCTGATGCACAGACCAGGGTACAGAACACGTAGTTCCTGGGCAGCCTGACTTCTGTGTTAGTTGCCCCTCCAAATCAGGGTTGAAATGCATTTGCTTCCCAGGCAGGTGGTCTTTGGAAAGCCTGGAATCTCCTGGTTCCTAACTTCTCAGGTTTGCATGGTGCCTCATTTTGAATATTTTAATACTGAAACAATTTCACGTTGCCATTATCACTCCTGCCCAATGCAAGACCTCACTTTACAGAAGGGAATGGAATACTTTGTAAGCAGCAGACAGAGTAAATTAACTCCTCTCTCTGCTAATGAAGCAGGTAAACAGGCAGACTATACCATGCACAACACAGCATTTGGTTTCTTTTAGACAAAGCGAGAAAAGCATCTATTTTACAGGGACTGGCAAAAATCTATTTTATTAGGCTCAGTCCAGTATTAGCAGCTGGACAGTTCAGACACTATGTTTTTGTGGAGACAGTAATATTTAACACTGAGTTGGGATGACAGTTTGGGGTGTTTCGTTTCATTTTGTACCAAAACTTCCATTAGAAAATTTTTAAATTATTACATGTTACTGATTTTGATAGTGGACCTGAGCTCTCCCAGATTCAGGAGGTAGGATTTTCAGTTCTGTAAAGATATGATAGTGATTGATAACTGATTAGAGTGTGTATATATATGTATAAAAGAAGAAAAATTTTAAATATAAGGGACAGAAAGGCAGTAGTAAACATAAGCAACAAATCTGGCGCAAGAAGAGTCTTGGATGAAGGCATGATTTCTCGTATTGCAAAATGTAGAGTTTTTACTTTGAAGTGTGGTCTGGTGTTCAGGCGATGTGTGTTCTGGCGGGAGGAAACAACCTGCTGGGCTCTCTCCTCTCCCTCCACAACCTCCGTTCTCTCGCTGGAAACACTTTTATCAGCCTGTCCTTTCTTCTGCTGCTTCCCTTACTGTCTGCAGCAGCCTGAGCTGCCTTGTCCACCTTCTGCGCTCCTCTGCAGCAGACCTGACCCGTGAGTGAATCAGGCCCAGCTCTGAAGGACGAGACGGGCAGTGTGGCAGCGGGGGGTGGCCAGGCCAGTGCAACGGTTGTGGGAAACCAGACACAAACTCCACTCTACTGGCAGAGATGGGCTGGACAAATAATGTCCTCCAGGCCTGTTTGTCACCTGGAGTTTTCTCTGGCTGCCGTTCCAGAGATGGGGTCTAGTTGCACAGGCGGTTGCCCAAGCAGGCAGCAAAAAGCAGTAACTGTGGAGTGCAGCAGTAGTGCAAGATGGCAAAATAAGTCAAAAACAGTGGGAGATGCTTTGGGGTAAGATGGCCTTTGCCTGGTTTAAGAAAGGGTAGCTTGGGAAAGACAATGCTTCTTGCTCCTTCCAGTAGCATAAAACTTCTCATTTTCTAAAGAATAGGAACCTGCCACGTTTGTACAAAAGAGCAGTGCAGCAGCACAGACTGCTGGGGCGCCTCCCCAGGGACAGATCCTGGAGCACCGAATTCCATGCGGGCATTTTCCTTAAATCCCCAGGGGGCTGGAATGGACCTTACATTATTCCCCTGGTGTAATTACAGAGTCCATGGGAAGCAATTACCCATTTTAGATGAACAGCTGAGTATTCTTCTTCCTCTGTGTGTGTATTTTACATAAGCAACTTCCCACCTATTTCTGAATTTTTGAATGTTACTGTCAAGCCTGTAGCTATTTCATACACACACCTGAGCTCCCTGCTAGGCAGGTGAGGGAAGGAGGGAGAGTAGGCAGGGCAGGCAGAACTGTCAGAGTTGAAATCTGGTCACGCATCAACATTTTTACTTAAATTAGTTATGCCAGATGCCAGAACGGCAGCGCTAGAAGCGTAGTCAGAGCACAGGTGCGTGATGAGAAGCAGCACAGCAAGTTTTCTTCTCATCACCGTGCTGATGTCCCTTCATTGCTTGGGAGAGATAGCATCTTTAATAATAACCCTGTAAAACAGCCTTAACACTAACACAGTTCTCAATAAAACTAATGTTTTGATTATTTCTTAATAGCACCAGATGGAGCTTTCTTGGCAGAAGGAACAAGAACACTTGACGTGCAGAAGGCAGCAGAACAAGTGGTACGAGAAGGGCAGATGGTAGCGGAGAGACAAGCACTTGAGAAGGAAGAGTTCGTTGCTGAGGGAGGAGATGCTTGCACCAAAGAGGCAGAGGAAGAAACGGGACGGGTGGGAGATTTGCTGCCCAAGGAAGACACGGTGGCTGTGCTGCAGGCGGAGAGTCCGCTTGAGGTGGAGGAATCTGCACCTGAGGAGAGCGCCATGGCAGGAGATCCCAATGGAAAGGGGACAGGGAAGGGAATGGAGTCTGGCACAGGGGTGGCACCCGGGGAGCAGGAAGTTCTGATGGAGGGGATGGAAAGCGAGGCAGCACTGGGAGAGCGGGCAGCTGGGGGAGAGGGGCAAGCAGGGGCAGTGCTAGGCAGGGAGGCAGATGGAGCGGTGTCCGAGGGGGAGGAGGTGGCTGGGGAGGTCTCTGTGGGAGAAGAGGCTGCAGAGGAGGCCTCTGAGGCAAAGGAGGCTGCGGGAGCCACAGAGCCTCTGGTGAAGGAGGTGGTGGGTGAGATGGTGTCTGAGGCAGAGGAGGCCATGGAGGAGGGAGGTTTTGCAGGGAAGGGTGTCGTGGTGGGTGCTGTGTCTGAGGGAGAGGAGGCTGTGGAGGATGCCAGCTTGGCAGAAGAAGGGGTTGCCAGGGTAGCTGGCCCCAAAGGAGAAGGGTCTGTAGAAGAAGCCATTTCTGAAGGGGAGGAGGCTGTGGAGAAGCCTGGGGCTCTCCTGGAAACATCAGGGGATGCAAATGTTTGCACAGGAGAAGCAATGCCTGGAGGAGAAGACTTTGTAAAGCCAAATGAGTTTTCCGAGCTGAAGGCATCAGGGGAAGAGTGTCTGGTGATGGGGAAAGCTGCCATAGGAGCAGCAACATCTGAGACAGACAAGGCATCAGAGGTAGAAGAGAGCTCTCTCCTGAGAGCAGTGGATACAGTGGAGGAGTGCGTGGAGCCCAGCAAGGGTCCCATCTTGCAGGTAGCACCTGGATTAGAAGCACTGGTGGATGCTGGAGGGGATCCCGTAAGTGAAGGGTCATCTCAGTTGGAGGAGACCACAACAGCAGAGGAGGAGGAGGGCTCAGCAGAAGCGCTTTTGAGTGGAAACTCATCTCTAGGCAGCAAAGCGAATACAGAGAGTGCAATGGAAGAAAAACCTGATGGAGGGGTGATGGGAGTATCTGCGGAGACAGCCAGAGCCGAGTCAGGAGGGGGAGAGGAGGTCACGGGTGGAGCAGCAGGTCCAAGGGAGCTGGCAGCTGGGATGGAGGGATCGCCGGAGTGTGCTGAAGAGAGAGGGAAGGAGAGGCTTCCTGGTGGGGGGGCGGTGGATGGAGCAGAGCAGCCTGCCCCGGGGCTG
>NW_009259308.1:1896662-1906824 GCF_000687185.1 Egretta garzetta
AAGGAGCGGGCGGGAGTGAAAGCCGCGGGGGAGCAGCCAGGCCTCTCTGAAAACACAAGAGAGAGAGAGGCAGCGGGTGTCTCGGAGCGTGCACAGAGCGCCTTTGGGGTCAGGGAGCAGAGGAAGGGCAGCCCTGTTGCAGGGGGCCCAGGCACCCCAGGAGCGGCTGGTGGGGGCAAGAGGAGCCACAGTCCCCATGAGGTGAGTCCTGCGTGGGTCGGCCGCTGCCCCCCACACCCATTCGAGTCCCCAGGCTGGTCCCTGTCAGAAGCAGAGGATGCACCACTTGATCCCATTTCCTATACTTTCCTAAAATATCTGCTGCTGGTAGCTGGGGTAAGGGATGATAGATAAATCCTTTTGGGTGGCAGCTTCTGCATTCTTTCCTGTTCCCAAAATCTCAATGCAAGTATCTTTGCTCTGATGCTAACACTCGTGGCCCATCAGTTATCTCGCCCCGCAGGCCACACGGAGCAGCTCTGGACGCCCAGCGTGCCGCTCCTCTGCCCGGCACTGGTGGCAATGGATGAGCCTCGGCAGCACCGCTGGCTCTGAGTCTCCCGGTCAATGGCAGCACTCAGCTTCTCTGGTTACTCTGGCATCTGCCTGTAGGAAATCTGCTGCGGCAGTATCTCAGTAGCTCAAGGTTTAGCACGTTTTCTGTAAAGCTAATGTTTTTCTCATTATTTTGTAGGATGCTGTAACCCCAGACGCAGTTGTTGTGCCTGCGGTGCAGCCCCAGGATGGGGAAGAAACCCTCCCCTAAGCTTTTTCTGCAGCTCCTTCAGTGCTGTGTCCTGCAACATTTATACAAATCGCTGTAGATTTGTGCCGGTTGGGATGTTCACTCCTTTATTTTACTCCACGAGTACGACAACCATCTGTCACGTTTTACTAGAGCAGCTTCTCAATGTGCAGCAGACAAATGAAATAAGCCTGTATATGCCAGCCCAGGAAACAGCCCTCCTTCGTAGTTATGAAGACAATAATTGCAAGGATGGTTCCACAGCTGTCATCCTTGTTTCTTCCAAAACACTGAAATATTGGACTGGCTGAACGTCCCCTCCTCCCGCAGGCACCACTTGCTTCTGCTGGCTGGCGGGAGGGGGGGCTGAGGGTAGGTGGGCTGTACGTATTTCCGTAGGACAAGAAGTTTGTCTGTACAATGTGCCCATGTTTGACTGTGTCTGTGCCTATGTACTAACTGCACTTTTCTGCGTGCCGTTTGCCTTTCTGAACTGCAGACTCTTCACTGTGAGTTGGGACTGTGTCTTCGCTGCTGTGCACATTAATGCTTTGATTCTGATAAGAGCATCTGAGGGTGTTCAGCAGAGATGTGGAACGGCAAGATCACGGGGGGAATGGTGGCCTCACACAGGGTTTTTTAGTTTGGGGGGCTGCCTCCACCCCACGTTCCAGGCAAGTGTGCATGGGTGCCCTGTACCGCAGGTGTGTGGTGCGCTGGGGGGCTTCTCTCTCCTCGAGGATCCAGGCTTGTTGCTGGCCATGCTTCAGGGCGTTCTTGGGACTTTGAAATGTTGTTGAAAATCATTAAACCAGGACAATTCTAACTCGTATTTGTAAATGAATAAAGCCTGGACTTTTGCTTTTGCTGGTGTCAGTCAGGAGTAACGCCCAGGGCTCTGTGCTGAACCTGCGGGAGGGGTGGTCAGTGTAAAGCTGTCTCAGGCCAGTGCTGGCTGTGGATCTCCACTGCCAGAGTCTCCCTTTCAGCTCTCCTGCACCTCCCAGGGCTCCCTGAGACCCTGCCAGGCCGTGGTGTCCAGGGCTGGGTGCGCAGCAGCCTGGCAGGCATTGCTCGGTGGGCTGCAGGATGCTCTACCCCTGCACAGGGGACTATAACTGTGTTTTCAGATTGGGAAACGGAACTGAAATGAGCAGAATTTTGAGTGGATTGTTACTGTAACTCACTTAAGATCATTATACGTGGGATAGGAAATATAAATGTGATCAAGTAATTTATGTTTGGTCGCTCCTGTACTAAAGATGGTTGCATTTGTATTTTCAGTCTGGATACCAGGAAGTGCTTTGAAAGGGAAAAGTAGACAAAAAGACTAATAATAGCTTTAGAGTCCTTGGCAATTTAGATGAAAGCATTGCATCAAGGGATCCTGAGTGGTGCGGTTGAAATGTTTATTCTGTGCAAGATATGCAATATTTGCTTAAAAGCACATATTTGACTTTTGACCATTCAGCAGTGGTCTTTTCCTTTTAACCAGGGAATGTCCATAAAATCAGAAGTGGTGTATTCACTGGACCAAGACGTTTTCAATGTTGTTCAATAGAAAAAAAAAGTGCAGTAAATAGATAATCAGTGTTTACATACTCTACAGTTGAATACACCTGGTATGGAAGTGTTCAGAATTTAAATTCATGCTAAGGACCTTCCCCCGAGGTTTGTTTTTTCTGTATATGTATGCACACCTGCACATTTACTTGGGTCTATATACAAAACCTGTACCAGTCTGTTTAGTCCCTTGAATTTTTGCAAATGATTTCATTGTAAGAATAATACTTGCCAGTCAAGTAGGGCCTGGTCTTCAGTACTTATCTCTGCTTTCCAACTGAATGACTAATGTTGGGTTGAATATTCATGCCACTAAAACTGTATCATGCAGATACCCATGCAAAGCAAATGCCTGTGGCTTGTGAGCGTGACTGTACCAAAACCATTTACAAATGCACATTCATACACATGTTGCCATTCAAATGTTATAGATGAACAAGGGCAGAGGGAGCAGTTCAGGGGTTTGCCTTAGCAGGGATTCCCTGGAAGGGTCAGGATTAAAGCTGAGGCTGCACTTGGGCAGGTCATGATCCATACTGGCTTACTGAGCACGGGATGAAAATGCGAGAGGCAAGAGGTTTGATTCATTTGTCATAGGCAAGTGCTGGAGTGGTCTGCAGAGCATCTCAAAATGCTCTTTAATACTCTTGCTCTGCCAATCGAGAGCACCAGGGGTGGGGTCCCTGCTCCAGCACTGGCTCTGTGTCATGTTAAGGGAGCTGCGGCCATGCAGGAGCCCTGAGCAGCCCTGTTCTGCCCAAGGGACAAGTCCTCTCCGGGCTATGGCCCTGCCTGAGCGCTTCTTTTCGAGGGGTTGCCTAAAGCGGGTGCTGAGCGATGGAAGGGCAACGCGGAGCCTGAGCCCGGGGGACAGGTAGTCCTCAGGGCTGGTGGTGGTCTCTGAAGCAGGTTTCTCCTCTTGGGGCAGCCTCTTGCTGGCCTCTAGCCTCCACTCCCAACACTTCAGCTGGGAGGGAGGGTTCTTCCCATGTGGGTGGAAGCTTCCTTTAAAGAAATCTGGCATTTGGAGCATGCTGAAGATGATCAAGTGGCTGTACGAGTTTGCAGCAGCAGGCAACTTGACTAGATCCGCTTCAGCCTTTTAGAAAAGAAGGCAAAAGTTGGTAACCAAGAGGCAGCTGAACTCCCAAGGCACTCTGCAAGGCTGCAGAAGACCCGGGGCATCAGGGAAGTCCCAGATGAACAATGCAGCAGTGATTATATGGAACTGGAAAGCTGACCATTCATTATTTAAAATGATTAAAAGATTTATGAATGGCACTTGCGCGTTATGATTTTACCAATTTGGGAAAATGAATCCTTTGGTTAGGAACATGCCGACTTACGCAAGTTCTTGTATTGCTCTAAAAACCCCACACTTCAAATAGTCTGGTTTTATATACTGAGAGAAAAAAAAAATCAAATTTCTCAAGAACACTCCATAATTTCTGAGCTCATACCATACTGATGAGATCATCTCTTCCCTCTCACGCTTCTCTCTGACAGCTATATTTACAGGGTAGAGACAGGCGAGGTTTGACCTGCAGTAAGGAAACAGCCCTTACCCCATCCCGAGAGCTCCCTCCCCGCAACGTACGGCACGGTTCCCCCCCCTCCCTGCGCACTCACCTTTTCCCTCGCTTGTTCTGCACGCTGGCGGTGTCGCAAGTGGCTGTTGGTACAACACGGCCGTGGTGTGACATGAGCTGCTTTTGTGCCTGGGACCTTGCATTACTGTTCACGCGTCTGGCTCCTCTAAGGCAACTGATTTCTAAAATGGTCAAAGGACTTGAACCAGTTACGGAACTGAGTTGAATATGGCAATTTCAGCCCCAGAGAACGGCTCTACTGCTGTTGGTGTGGCTGTTACAGACGTGCCGTTTGCGTACTTTCAAAACATGGGACTGCCTGTAATCTGAGCAGGTAGAATTTTGGTAAGACACAAAACCGCCCAAATGGATCATTTTATGGTTTTGGAAAACACTACCCATGGTAATTTCTGCTCTGCTGCCCTTTGCTAGTTAGCAATTAACTTCAAAGTGAAAAAATGTAGGTGGCACTTAGGGAAAAACAAGATGTGCACCAAGAAAAAAAAAAAAGAGACTAATTATTAAACTGAACATATGTGGGAAAAGCAGACTCTCTAGCAGTGTTGCCGCTGGCAAAACTAATTTTTGGCTCATCACAAAGGCTGCTTTTAACTCCCTGAACTGTCAGGTATTCTCAGTAGCTTGTCACTGGATGCTGATGGTTGTGCCTCGGAAGTATTGTTACTGGCTTACACAGCTGAAATCGTACCTCGTGACATACACAGGCTAAAGAGATGCATTTCGTCAGTTGAAAAAAAAAAACCCAGCTGTGTACTGTGGACACAGAGGGAGGAAGATGATTCGAAGTCTAGCTCCTGGAACTGGGTACCAAGCCTCTGGCACCCCTAGCAGGGATGTAAGATGGGTAACTGTCACTGCCATCCCCAGGAAAGTGTGCAGCGCAGAGCACCATGCAGGTGGTACGTGCAGCCGTCTGACACAAGCGCGCATGCTACAAGGTGGGTTTCTCTGCCTGGGAATTTTGTGCAGTGTTCTGTGGGCTCAGCTGTACAAATTAGGTGTGACCCACCCCTCTGCCTGCCCAGCAGGGCTGTGCCAGCCGCACCTCCCAGGTGGCCCCGCCGTGCCTTGGGCTTGCTGAAGCCACCTGGGAAGCTGTTGGGGACCACCCTGCAGGAAAACACCTCCTGCCCCATGGGCTGTCCCCAGGCTGGGTCTCTGCTGCAGAGACGCCGGACTCGCTCTTGGTTGCGCTGCAAGCCCTTGCTTAGTTGGACACCAGTTTATTTTAATCTAGATCATCTATTACTGGTATGTTAACCAATTTGAAATATTTCCACAGCTACCAGGCACTTGCTGGTCTTAAAAGCAGGGTAAGAATCCTTGGAGTGTCTCATTCTTTATAGATATTTCAATGTGCTGGGCTTGTTGGGCTTCTCTGGGAACGGCACAAACTGGTTTCATTCCTGCAAACGACTTTAGAGCGTGTTCTATTCAGTAATTTACATTTTTTCAGAGTTTTCATTTGTATTAATAACTGATCACTCCTATGAAACACACTTTCCCCCTAAGCCCGATGTTTCTTCTGTAGAGACCAATTAACTAAGACATTGTTTTCTTCAAGGAGCCAGTCATTTTAATTGCTAGTAAAACTATTTGCAAGTGGTTGTCCTTGTAAAGAGCTTTCTAAACTACAGAAGTTTTGCCTTCAAAAGCTTTCTGATTTACTTTTTGTTGTTTCTGTGTGTCCGCTTCTGACACTTTCCAAGGAAGTGCTCAAAGATTACTCCAAGCAGCTCAGGAACAAGCGAGTACGTAGCGGTATTAATGCAAATGAAGTCTGCTTTCCTTGCTCCATTTTCTGTTCTCTCACCCGGTTTGGTTTCTGGTTTTCAGGTACAGCTGCTGTATTAATGAAGAGCCATCACATGATGGTTTTAATCAAGGGAAAAAGACATAATGCAGAGGTATTTGTAAGAAAAAATTCCCATTGAAAAAGAAATTTAATGCTGGAACTGATTTTTCAGATATGGCAGTTGATCCTTTCTGCCCTGCTAGTGTCTGATACACTGGCCAGTGCAAAAACCAGGGAATGAGATCTAATCTCTGTCCACCCCTCCCTTCTTCAGTTTATTCCCTACCTGTGCTTCGGTAGCTCTAGCAAATGAAACATCTGGTCAATTAGATAGTCAGGTAGGGAATTTTCATCGGCATCCCAAATGCACCTTCTCCCATCTGCTCTGCACGTCTTTCCTCGAAGCATGCCGATTTCCAGTGTCTCTTTTACTTCTAGAAAGAATATGACGTATTTCTTCCAGTTGCAAAGAAATCTGGATGTTGTTTTGTTGCGGTTTGCAGTGTCGACACTGGATCGTTACAGTGAAAGGAGAACAGAACGGCTGAGTTCAGTGCCTGTTGGTAACACCGTGTTTGCCCTGGAGGGTGTTAGCACCAAGGTCAGAACGGTTTGTTAGCAACGAACTGGAATTTGTTTGGGGCATACCTCTTCCCCCTGCCTCCCCCCCCAGTGATTTATCTGAGTGGGCAGAATACTAATTTCAGTGTGTCTTACACTCATTTTCTGCTTTCAGGAACTAAAAATGGGAAGTGATCAAGGAGGATGTTTTTAACCTGAACAAATTCTGGCTGTTTGCATTTTGTCATCATACAATCGTTTAGGCTGGAAAAGACCTTTAAGATGATCAAGTCCAACCGTTAACTTAACCCTGACATCCCACCACTAAACCATGTCCCTAAGCACCTCATCTATCCTTCTTTTAAATACCTCCAGGGATGGGGACTCGACCACCTCCCTGGGCAGCCCATTCCAGAGCATGACAACCTTTTCAGTGAAGAAATTTTTCCTAATGTCCAACCTAAACCTGCCCTGGCGCAACTTCAGACCATTCCCCCTCGTCCTATCGCCCATTAGCAGGGAGAAGAGGCCGACCCCCACCTCGCTACAGCCTCCTGTCAGGCAGTTGTAGAGGGCGATCAGGTCTCCCCTCAGCCTCCTCTTCTCCAGACTAAACAACCCCAGTTCCCTCAGCTGCTCCTTGTAAGACTTGTGCTCCAGACCCCTCACCAGGTCATGCAGATGTGCCTGCCCCTCAGCTCAGATGCTGCAGGGTTAGTGGAGTCCTTGTGCAGGGGTATCTCCTGTCTCACTGGCTGATCCTGTTTTAAGCCATAAGCACCACAAATTCTATAGCCATAATGGGAGATCTTCCTGCCAGACGAGGCATTTGCAAAATAACAAAGCTCATCGTTGGTTTGAAAAGTTACCATGATGACTGATATCTCCTTTGATCCATGGGAAAGACTGAAGCTTCCTCTTGCTCGTTTCTATTAAAGCTCTTAGTGATTTGACACAGCATTGCCCACATTGTGACATGGCCTTATTGCCAAGGCAGGCAAAGATGGGGTGGCAAGTTGTCTATGGATTTTTCCAGAGACATGCTCAGAGCAAATGCTGATCGTCTCTGAAAGTCGTGACAGTACCCAGAGGAGTACAACAGGCTGTCAGCAGCTCCCTTCCGGCGGTAAGCAGTGGTTAGTCCCCTGAAACGCTGGTCTGCAGCCAGGGTGCTGCACTGATGCTTTTTTTTTTTTTTTTCTTTTTTTCACTGAATCCCTCGATTTCACAACATTTAGGCATTAAACTGAGAGGGCTGTCTGGTCGCAAAAAACTCTCTCACACCCCAGCTGCCATGATGTGTGTTGGTGGGCTTCAGAGGTAATGACAATGCTTTGTGACTATGAGTGTCAGAGCTTTCTGAGTTCTGCCACAAAAAGAAGTGTGAGTCAGAGAGAAAGAGCTGAAAGCAAGAGCAGTGCCTTGCAAGGCCCCCTTGCCTGAAACTCAACATAAAAATGTGTTTCTCTCAGCAGTTTGGAAGAGGTGGCTCTGTGTTAGCCCAGCAAGGCCACAGAGGCTGGTGCTGGCCCAGAGGAGCTGGTGCTGTCGGTCATCAGCCCTTCCTGGGCGGGCGCTGAGGCAGCCCCCTCTTCTGCTCCTGCCGGGGCGGAGCGGGATGGGATGCTCACCGAGTGGCGCTCGCGGCGATGGGATGGTTTGCCCAGCTGTACTTCATAGGGGAGTTGGGGGATTTCATACAGGGTCTGACAATCCTCTAGTGAGCTGCATCCCAGACCTTTCTGTGTATTGCTTCTAACATTTACGTTAGCCCAGCAGGCTGTCTGTGTAAATGGGACTGCAACTGAAACACGAACCAAACAGAGCAGAAAGTAATGGCCGGGTGGCACCAGGGGCTGACAGCAGATCTGCAACACTTGATGTACAGCTTTATTTCCCTTTCTCCCCCATTGAATTTTTCAGAAAGTGAAACGAAACAAATGAAAAAACACCTGTAAGCCTTGCTAAGTGAAATCTTCCCCATTTTTTATTGCTTCAGGATTGTGAAATGAATGACATGCGTGGAAGATGTGAGCCCACAGAGCCTACTACACATTTATAGTTCATGTGTGTCGTGCTGCACAATGCCTCATCGCAGACCTGGGTCCAGGGATCATAGTTGTAGGAAACCAACATCCTGAATAATATCCACAGAGCAGTACACAGCGATTGTGGACACTGATTTCTACTCAGCCAATAAGACCTGTGTCTTTGAATCCAGTTAAGGAATAATATTACAGCAGGATCGCTTGCAGCTAAATTTTGCTAATTTGAAAAAAGACCCCAGAAAAATAACAGCATAATTTACTCTGCAATTGCTTCTAGAAGAAGAGTTCAAGTTCTCCTGCCCTACCTCTTTCTTTTTCTTTTCTTTTTTTTTTTTTTTTTACTTTCCAGTGATCAGAGTTGCTGTTGCAAAGCTGGTCATGGCACTCATCAAGCTCATCTAGCTCAGCATGTGCTAGATGGCACTCTGCTGCAGTTTTGCGTCGAGTCAAAAATGCAACTTTGCACTGTGTTAAGTTTATCATATTTATGACACAATTTTGCATGTTTTCCTTCTGGTCTAAAGTTTGTTTTGGAGTACCTGTGTTGCTTTTTGCAAGCAAATGTCTGAAAGAAAGCTTACACTCTTTGGGAAAAACAATCACTCAAACCAAAACAAGGAAGTGGATAAGAAAACACAAATGTCTGGAAGAGTACAATTAAAATGGCCACCCAAAAAATCTCTTCGTTCTCAGTGAGCAGGAAAGCATCCAAAGATCAGGGCTCTGAATTGCTGCAGCGATGGGGCTGCTGTGCTGGGGACCTGCGTGAGCCCATGGTGATGAAAACGAGACAGGGGACATGTCTGGGACTGCATGGAACTCAAAAAAGAAACTAGATCTGTTTCAGAATCTGTGAGCAGGAACGACTCTGCCTCCATGGTGGCCTGGATGGTGGTGGGGAGTGACAGGCTGCTCCTCTTCTGGACGGGGACTGGGCTGGCAGCTCCCTGGCACCTACTGTCAGGGAGGGGCCGGTAGCCCCACGCCTTCCTGCAGTCCAAGGTAACAACAACTTGCCTTGGAGCTCTGAAACTGTAACGGGTGTATTTTTACTTTAATCTCTTCAAATAACTAATACTCAAGATGAAAGTGCAGCATTCCTCGCGGACATTCACTTTGTCAAAGAACAGATGCACACCACCAAAAAAACCCCAACCCTCAAGCAGGTCAGCAGAGAAAGGTGCTGGAGCAGAACTTACGACAGGGATATTTGCCATCAACAAGTAAAGCTGTTTGGTTTAGGCATCTTCAGCGTAACACACGATGCCTGGGAGTTAGGCCGATACGGTGAGAACTGTTGCTGCCGGCTGATGATGAGTCTCTCCGCAGGCGGAGGGTTCGTGCTGTCAGCTGCTTTCTTCAAAGCTGCCACTGCTGCTGCAGGAATGAAACCTCATGGTACTCATGGGATCCGACACGTAGCCTGCAAGATGCAGAGAGAAGTTCACGTGTGGCTCAGCATCGTGGCGGTTCTCCCCCACCTTTCCCTGCAGTGACAATGTCAACAAAATCACATGCGTGTCATTTTGAGATAAATAGGCACAGATCATGCCGATACCTTCTTGCTGTCTGTAAATCTCCATTCAGTATCATCTGCCGAGGAAAAATTTAAATAGGAAGTAAACAGACCCTGCCATTCCTGCAGTGAATTCACAATAATCAAGCACAAAGAAACTTTGGTGACTGACATAAAAACATGAATCTCAATGTTTTAATAACACAGTGGAAGTTTGCCATTAAGAAAATACCTTTTGCCCTTTCAACTAGAGCTTCAGAGGGCTCAAAATAAACATTCTGGCAAGTGTTTTTAAAATATTTTAATTCTTGACAATACAAAACA